>NC_133619.1:605683680-605721180 GCF_048593235.1 Sminthopsis crassicaudata | reverse complement strand
TTTGCAGGCCCACTAAAATTGTGGATTTTTCATCCCGCTGCATAGTGTCTGGCACGAAGGCACTTAATAAGTACCTAGTGACTTTACATGGACTATTTGTGATTTTACTCAAAGGAGTTTTGGAATTCTTTTTTTTTTTTTAATTGTCCTTCTATGAGAATCTTCAGGAAATGGAACCATTCCCCCAGGATTATTCATGATTTTACCTCAAAGGAGTTTTGGAACTCCTTTTAAAAATTTTGTCATTCTACAAGAGTCTTCAGGAAATGGAACCACTCCCACCGGTCTTTTCCTCCTAAGGGCATGTAAGCATGAGATTATTTTCTCAGGTGAATCTTAGCTCGAGAACGCGCCCTCCAAGATTCAACGTTGCCCCCAGAGTAGAGCCCCCTCTGCCTGTACCTTCGCTTTCTGCTATCCTTCTAGGCACTTTTGGGCATTAAAGCGGCCCTTCCGGTGTCGGCCTGGCCTGGGCGTTCCGAGCTCCTTCCTTGTGGTGAATTAACATTTACTAAAACCTTTTCCTGGTAGGAGTAAGGGAGGTGAATCTCAACAACAGATCAGCCTTTGTGAAGGCTGAAGTCCCTTTTTCAAGCCTCATTAACAGCCGGTCAGACCCACCAGACAACCTTGAAGGCCCTAGAATTCTACTTTCTAATATTTTGCCCCAAGCCCCTTTTCTGTTGGAACGTTGTGTTCCGGGCTCCTCCCGCTCTAACGTCCTATAACCACCAGCTCCAAATTCTTCGCGGGGCCACAGAGACCAGGTCCCCGTTCTGTGTGTAACACCTGCGCCAGGTCGGCCCGGGGCCTTGCTGGCTGGAAGCCGGCCTGCGTCCTCCCCTCCGCGGCAGGAACCACAAATCCCCCAGACCTCCTTCTCGGTGGTTGTGCCCAGTTCACGTTGGATGAGTTTGTGGGAGGAGGGCTGGACTCAGGTGCTGGCTTTAACACGTCTTACCTCTGTCGTTTCACCCGTCTCGTGGGGCTGTTTCAGATCCTGGATGGCGGCCCCCGTGGCCCACAAAGGGCACATTGTACACGGGTGACCAGAGGTGACCGTCACATAGCGCATGGAAGCGGCTGCAGATGGAGGAAGGTGAGGGGGCTGGAGCGGCGGGAGAGAGGGGGCCGATTGGGAGGTGGGAGGGGCTTCCCGAGGATGGCATCCGCTGGGCTTTAGAGACAGACACAGATTCGGCCGGTGCAAAGGATACGGTGGATACCCTGGCTTAGGGGAGTCAAGAGCCAGAGGCAGGGAAAGGGGAGGGCATCAAGGGGACCAGGTAGGAGCTGGTTGTCCGGGAGCATGAAACAAGGCTGGAAGGTCCCCACTGGGGCCAGGAGGGAGGAGGAGGGGAGACTGACAATTTTGTTGAAGAGTCAGAGCTGATGGGCAACCAGCCAAAGCATCCAAGGCCCCAGCCCAGGGCCGGCTCCTGAGGAGGCCCCTCCCCACCCTATCCCTTCAAGTGGCTCGCATGTGGGAAGGGATCGGCACGGTCCTCCCCTCCCCCGCCATGATGGCTGGCTGGTGGTCTCACTTTGTGAAATGGAAGTGGGCCCGCTCCTTTTCCAGCCCTAGGTCCTCCGGGGAGTCAGACAGCCACTGTTTCCAGCTCTAAGTCTGGGGCTCTGTGCGAGTTCCAGGAGGAACCTTTCCGGACCTCTCAGTACAAAGAAGGGCCGGCCTGATTTCCAGGGCCACAGGAATGGCTCATGGTGGGAGCTGGGCATGGGGACTGGCCTCGGGGGCCCCGGGACCTGTGGGCCGAGGCTGCGGCCTGGGCCGGACGTGGGGAGGAGGCGGAAGGCTCCGCTCATGGCTCCTCCGACCCCCCCATGGCCAGGCCGCTTACTGGATTCCGAGCCCAGTGTTCTCTCCCCCTCCCCATGCACTGCTGAGCCCATGCTTTCTGTGCTGAGAAAAGGTCATGAGCGTCACCCCAAGTCTGGTTGTCAGGAAGCAGGGCAGACCGAGGGGGCTCTGGGGGGTTCTGGGGGTCCCGGCTTCGGAACAGCCTCGCTGACAAGTGTGGGGACCCTGGGGTGTCAGGAATCCCGGGCCGAGGATTTTCCAGGCCTTAAACACTAAGGAGTACCCCAAAGCAGTTAGCTAAATCCTTGCCCGTGCACGCCTGCCTAGCCCACATCCTCCCCCAGGCTCCTCCGGAGGCCCGCCCCCTGTGCTGGGGCACTTCTCACTGCCCCCCCTCCTCCGCTTGTCCCAGCCTGCCTTTCCTCAGTGACAGCCCGTTGTTCTCCCACCCAGTCAGGGCACCGGGTGCAGGGCTCAGCTCGGACCCAGTTGGGACCTGCTTCACCTGCCTCAGTTTTCCCAGAAACCCAGAAAGAGGATAGACACGATGGGGGGAGTTGGGCAGTCATAAATAGACTGACTTGCCTGTTTAGATTTAGTGCATTAAATGGAGCTTGGATCAAGGGAAGAGGGCACTTCAGGGTCCCCTGAAGCTGGGGGAGAACCGGCCTCCCCGGCCAAAATGACCCTTTCCCCAGCAGCAGACCTTGGGCCGCCCTACTGCCTGGTCCAAGCTGGGGAGCCATTCACTTCTCGCAGAAAGCAAACTGAGGCAGGGAGGGCCGAGAATTAGCCGGTGGGTGACCCCAGGAGACCCCTCCCCGATTCCCCTCCATCATCTTCCTTGCCAAGCATCCAGGGTGTTTCTCGGGCCAGTGACAGCCTCTGCAGGGGCACCTGGAGCCCGCACGGGGGTGTGGGCTCCTCTGGGAAACTGAGACCAGAGCTCAGAGGTCATTTAGTTCGTCTTAGGAGTGGAGAGATGTCGGTCCATTTTGGGCTGGACTTACTGGCGTCAATAACCACCGAGGGGCGGTGCCGGGAGTCCAGATGGCCCCCTCGTCTTGTTCCCATCACAGTGAGCTGCTTTCTGTCACCTGTGCCGGGCACACCGGAGGGACTTCTCTCTATCTGTGCCCCTTGGGCCGTCAGCAAGGCAGGGCTCAGCCTGGGGCAACTGCTTCAAGGGAACCTGGAGAATCAGGCCGCAGGTTCCCCACATAGGATTCGGGGGCAGCAAGTGCAGAATGGGCCCTAGAACAGAGAGCCAGGGGCTTCCTTAGTGCAGGTGAGAAGGAAGGTTGGAAAAGGGTGGGAGAGAGAGAGAGGAAGGGGCAAGGGAGCAAGGCCGTTAAGTCCCGGGGTCCAAGTCCAGAGGCCGCCCCCTTGTTCAGGCCGTCTCCGAGCCTCTGCCCGAGGGCCTCCAGGCATGGGAAAACCCTTCGGAGGCAGCTGTTCCCCTGGCACGGCTCTGAGTGGGAAAGTCTTTGTCTGCCATGGGCACCCGTCACCCCTCAGAATAAGGAAGTTACTGTTAGTCGCTTTCATGGGCATGGCTCCTTGTGACCCCACTGGGGTTTTCTTGGCTGGGAGGGGATGTCCATTCCTTCTCCAGCTCATTTTACAGATGGAAAAACTGAGGCAAACACTAAAAAGGGCCTAGAGTCACAGAGCTGGTGTCTGAGGCTGGATTTGGACTCACAGTCTTCCTGACTTCAGGCCTGATGCTAGACACTGCACCCCTGCTACTGTTACCGTTGTTTGTCCTTTGTTCTGGGAGACCATGACATCAGGGGTGATGCCGTGACACGCCAGTGAATTGGATTGAAGTGGGGAGGGCTGAGCAAGGCCACACATCGTGGTCCTCCGCGAGCATGGGGCTGAATCATGTCTGGGAGCAGAGCTGCCCCACTGGGGAAACTCCTTCCTCCCTCCGTCCTTATCTCCTTCCCCCCTTCCCTCCTTCCTTCCCTCCTTCCTTCCCTCCCTCTCTCCTTCCTCCCTTTCTTCCTCCCTCCCTCCCTCCCTCCCTCCTTCCTTCCTTCCTCCCTTCCTCCCTCCCTCCCTCCCTCCCTCCTTCCTTCCCTCCTTCCTTCCTCCCTCCCTCCCCCCTCCCTCCCTCCTTCCTTCCCTCCTTCCTTCCTCCCTCCCTCCCCCCTCCCTCCCTCCCTCCTTCCTTCCTTCCTTCCTTCCTTCCCTCCCTCCCTCCCTCCCTCCCTCCCTCCCTCCCTCCCTCCTTCCCTCCCTCCCTCCCTCCCTTCCTTCCTCCCTTCCTTCCTCCCTCCCTCCCTCCCTCCCTCCCTTCCTTCCTTCCTTCCTTCCTTCCTTCCTTCCTTCTTTCCTTCCTTCCTTCCTTCCTTCCTTCCTTCCTTCCTTCCTTCCTTCCCTCCCTCCCTCCCTCCCTCCCTCCCTCCTTCCTTCCTTCCTTCCTTCCTTCCTTCCTTCCTTCCTTCCTTCCTTCCCTCCATTTCTTCCAGAAAAAGAAAGATGCAAGTTCAAATCCTGCCTCAAGATAGTGGCTTGCAAGCTTTCTCAGTCTCAGTTTCTTCATCTGTGAAATGCACTTAATAGCTGTGACTTCACAGCGCTGTGAGGATACAATGAGATAATAAATGTAAAGTACTTTGCAAATCTCAAACCCAGGGCGAGCTATTAATATTATTCGCCCTCCAGGGCTGGGGAGAACAAGCGCTTCTTCTTCTGTGCCATGATGCTTTCACTACACAAAACTACCCTGCTGCCCCCCTTAATCCTTCTCCAAGCAGGCCTCTCGTTCCCACAGGTGCCGCCCCCACGCCCGGCTCCCAGAGCCCCCCGCCCGCCCCTCCCCCTGCTTCCGAGCACCCTCCCTGAGCCGCGGCGGGGAGCCGTCGCTGGGGGCGGGGCCTGGACTCCGAGGGGCCAGAGCACCTTCCCCGGGTACTCGGGTCGTGGCCGAGCAGGAGCCGTGTCCCCCCCCCCTCGGCCGCAGGGGCTCCCTCCATCAGCCGTGGGCAGCCTGGCTCTAAGTGCCGCGTTAATTACTATGAACTCCCCCTGGGGAGAGCAAATTCAAGCTGGGGTCACCATGGTAACCCAGACGGCTGCAGTGTGACCAGATTTTTAAAGGGCTCCGGCCGCGCTCAGCACAGAACCTTTCTGGGGAGCGAGGGAGGAGCAGGAGGGGACCTTGCATCTCCCCCGGGACTGGAAGGAGGCTTGACTTAGGATGACTGGGGACTTCAGCCAGGCAGATGTGGGGAGGGGCGCCGGGCAGGCCCACAATGCTTTTCCCTCCGGCTCCATCCTCATCTCCATCTTCCCGATGGGAAAAGCTCGGCCCTTGACACAGAGCCAAACTTTGAATCCCAGGCCGGGCCTCTGTCAGGACCCTCAGCAAAGGCCGAAGGCCAAAGGCAATGTGGGGGAAATGAATGGAAGGTGAGGCCCCGGCAATCCTTCCTGGCCTCCGACCCCACACCTTCCCCGTGGGGCGACTTCCGGCAGCTGTAGCTCCCCCATCACTGCCAGCCCTCGCCTTGTGCCCGCCAGCCTGGGGTCTGGTCCCGCTCACGCCTCCCTCTGGCTCCCTCACTGCCCATTCCGGTGTCTCCCTTTCCTTCCGCCCATCTCGGGCCCAGGTGGGACCCGCCTCGCATTCAGGAGCCCCCCGCCCCGCTGAGGTGCCCCTCACGCCTTTGGCTCTGACTCGGACGCTTCCGGCCTTTCCCAAAGAACTCAGAGAAGATCTGAAAGGGGCGAGTCCAGGTCTGGGGGGACAGGGGTGTGTGAGCTAAAACGCCCCAAAGAGGCACCTGAGGTCACCAGACGGCTCCTCTCCAATGCCCACGCTAAGGCCCTCTTTCCCTTTCCTACTCTGACACTAAGTAGGCCCAAATTTGGGTCTGGGGCAAAGAAAAAGAGGATCATGGGATTTAAAACTAGAATAATCTAAGCCAACTCCTCTTTGTTTTACAGACGAAGAAACTGAGGCTGAGAGGCGGTAAATGGCCTGCCCAAGGTCACATGGTGAGGGGCCCACGCCGGATCTGAACATCCATCACTTTTCCGGGTCCCTCTGCCTCCCCAGGGCAGTGAAGGGTTGAGCTCCTGGTGCAGGAGCTTTCCGCTTATTAAACCCATCCATCAGCAGACCCAACTAACCTCATTCTGTCCCGCCAGGCAAGAGAGCCAGGTGGCGCAGCGGGTGGACAGCCCGGACGAGGAACGGGGGACGAGGGGCAATAACTGCTGGGTGGGCCCCGCTGCTTTGGCGTGGGTTCCAGATGGCATCCTGACTCAGCCCATTTTAGAGATGGAAAAACTGAGACCCTGAGAAATAGTGAGAGGTGTTCACATGTTGAGGACAGTGAAGAAAGTAGGAGCCTGGGTTGGAATTCTCTGCCTTGTCCCCTGACAGAAAGCCCCCCGGGGGCTGCTCCCAGTAAGTCCCCATCTCTCTGGGCTGATTTCAGCCACTTCGTGGGCTCTGGCAGCCTGCGGGGGGGTGGTCCCGGAACTCTGCACAATGGAACTATGGGAGCACAGGGATTTTTTCTTTTTTTTTAATGTAGAGGGAGAGGAGGGAAGGAGCACACTTTTGTAAAACATATAACACAATGCTCAGCCCAGAAAAGGCACTATATAAATGCTTATTTATACGCATGCCATAGATGGGTTAGGCTCCTGACTCTGGACCAGTCTCTGTCCCAGCTTTGCTCTGCTGCTTATTGGGCAAATCCCACCTTTATTAAGAACATCAGAATGTTTTATCAAGACACAGCCTTTGATGGTATCTGTCTGCTACCCCACCTTTGTCACTATGAGCACAGAAAGGACTGGCAGAAGCCTCAGAAGAGAAGGGGGCAGAAATGAGAGGATTTTAAAAAATGTTAGGATGGGAATGTCAACTAGGAGTCAGAGCTGGGAGGCCCTTAGAACCTGGGAGGTCAGAGCCGGGAGGGCCCTTAGAACCCAGAAGGTCAGAGCTGGGAGGGCCCTTAGAACCCGGGAGGTCAGAGCTGGGAGGGCCCTTAGAACCCAGGAGGTCAGAGCCGGGAGGGCCCTTAGAACCCAGGAGGTCAGAGCCGGGAGGGCCCTTAGAACCCAGGAGGTCAGAGCCGGGAGGGCCCTTAGAACCCAGGAGGTCAGAGCCGGGAGGGCCCTTAGAACCCAGGAGGTCAGAGCCGGGAGGGCCCTTAGAACCCGGGAGGTCAGAGCCGGGAGGGCCCTTAGAACCCGGGAGGTCAGAGCTGGGAGGGCCCTTAGAACCCGGGAGGTCAGAGCTGGGAGGGCCCTTAGAACCCAGGAGGTCAGAGCTGGGAGGATCCTTAGAACCCGGGATGTCAGAGCTGGGAGGGCCCTTAGAACCCAGGAGGTCAGAGCTGGGAGGGCCCTTAGAACATAGGAGGTCAGAGCTGGGAGGGCCCTTAGAACCTAGGAGGTCAGAGCTGGGAGGGCCCTTAGAACCCGGGAGGTCAGAGCTGGGAGGGCCCTTAGAACCCAGGAGGTCAGAGCTGGGAGGGCCCTTAGAACCCAGGAGGTCAGAGCTGGGAGGACCCTTAGAACCCAGGGTGTCAGAGCTGAAAAAGACTTTTAGAAGTCTTATATCAGATTTGGAAGGACCTCAATACCAGAAATAAATAAATATGCGCCACAGCTGAAAAGGGCTGTGAGGAAATGGAATATCGGAGTTAGCTGGAAACTTGGAAAGTCTAGTCCAACTCAGTTTTTCAGTTCAGTTCACCAGGTATCTACTGAGCGCCCACTATACCTGTCCTGCCTCATGCCAGGCTCTGTGAGGAATAAAGGAATGGGAAAATGGGCTCCCTGTTCTGGAGGAGCTTGCGGCCTAGTTGGAGAAATGAGGCAGAGAGTTCTGGAGAAAATGGGATTATGAGGAGCACAGGGAGTTACAGCCTGTGGGGGAAGGTTGCCCAGAAGGGCAGATTTAAGCTTGATCCTGTTTTTGTCCTTGGTTCTCAGAGGGCCGTGACATGCAAGTGAGGTGGATTTCAGTGAGCTGGCTGGGCAGGGCCAGTGGCCAGAGAGAGATCAGGAGGACTGTGTGGAGATGTGGGTCTGAATGGCCAGGGATGTATGTGAGAAGGGCCAGGTGGGATGGGGTTATATGATGGCAGGGAGGAGCCACCAAGAAGTTGGAAAGTTTCTACTCCAGCACCTCTGCCCACCAGGCGCCCACTTACAGGCTCTCTATTAGGATGAATACAGCTGACCTTGGCCCTGTTCACAGGGGCCCTGATGGGGGAAGGGTGAGGGACAGAGGAGCTGACTATCCCTGACCTGTCCCTCCTCCTCCCCCCTTTCCCTGGCTGTCCCTCCTCCCAGTGCCCTACTTACCAGACTGCCCGCTGATGCTGTCACCACTGATCAGTGTCAGCCTAGAATCCTGGCCCCTGGGACCAATGGATTCCTTTCCCTTTCCCCCCCTCCTCGGGCCACCAGCTGCCGCCCAGACACTAGCAAGAACAGCCTCTAACCTGTTCAGACCTGGCTGCTTCCCCGGGGGCTCAGCCTCAGACCAGGGCAGGTCTGGGCCTTCTGATCCAGCCAGAGTGGGGCCCCTTCTCCCAGTCACTGATCAGGGCCATTTAGGGCCAGGGGAGACATGGGCCTGGAAAGGAAGAGAATTGTCCTCCGGGGTTATCCTGAAAGGGAGCTTGCAGAGGGTGAGAGGGCCCTGGGGTCTGGGGGCCTGCTGGAGTGTAAGTCACTGCTCCTTTGTTATTTTCTTATCTGTTAAACAACAAGATGATTGATTGCTAGGGTCGCTCTTAAATATGTCATCCCGTGTTCTAAGGGCCCTCCCAGCTCTGACCTCCTGGGTTCTAAGGGCCCTCCCAGCTCTGACCTCCTGGGTTCTAAGAGCCCTCCCAGCTCTGACCTCCTGGGTTCTAAGGGCCCTCCCAGCTCTGACCTCCTGGGTTCTAAGGGCCCTCCCGGCTCTGACCTCCTGGTTCTAAAGGCCTCCCGGCTCTGACCTCCCGGGTTCTAAGGGCCCTCCCGGCTCTGACCTCCTGGGTTCTAAGGGCCCTCCCAGCTCTGACCTCCTGTGTTCTAAGGGCCCTCCCAGCTCTGACCTCCTGGTTCTAAGGGCCTCCCAGCTCTGACCTCCTGGGTTCTAAGGGCCCTCCCGGCTCTGACCTCCCGGGTTCTAAGGGCCTCCCAGCTCTGACATCCTAGGTTCTAAGGGCCCTCCCAGCTCTGACACCCTGGGTTCTAAGGGCCTCCCAGCTCTGACCTCCTGGGTTCTAAGGCCCTCCCAGCTCTGACCTCCTGGGTTCTAAGAGCCCTCCCAGCTCTGACCTCCTGGGTTCTAAGGGCCCTCCCAGCTCTGGCATCCTTGGTTCTAAGGGCCCTCCCAGTTCTGACCTCCTGGGTTCTAAGGGCCCTCCCAGCTCTGACATCCCGGGTTCTAAGGGCCCTCCCAGCTCTGACCTCCTGGGTTCTAAGGGCCCTCCCAGCTCTGACACCCTGGGTTCTAAGGGCCCTCCCAGCTCTGACCTCCTGGGTTCTAAGGGCCCTCCCAGCTCTGACCTCCTGGGTTCTAAGGGCCCTCCCAGCTCTGACCTCCTGGGTTCTAAGGGCCCTCCCAGCTCTGGCATCCCGGGTTCTAAGGGCCTCCCAGCTCTGACATCCTAGGTTCTAAGGGCCCTCCCAGCTCTGACACCCTGGGTTCTAAGGGCCCTCCCAGCTCTGACCTCCTGGGTTCTAAGGCCCTCCCAGCTCTGACCTCCTGGGTTCTAAGAGCCCTCCCAGCTCTGACCTCCTGGGTTCTAAGGGCCCTCCCAGCTCTGGCATCCTTGGTTCTAAGGGCCCTCCCAGCTCTGACCTCCTGGTTCTAAGGGCCCTCCCAGTTCTGACCTCCTGGGTTCTAAGGGCCCTCCCAGCTCTGACATCCCGGGTTCTAAGGGCCCTCCCAGCTCTGACCTCCTGGGTTCTAAGGGCCCTCCCAGCTCTGACACCCTGGGTTCTAAGGGCCCTCCCAGCTCTGACACCCTGGGTTCTAAGGGCCCTCCCAGCTCTGACCTCCTGGGTTCTAAGAGCCCTCCCAGCTCTGACCTCCTGGGTTCTAAGGGCCTCCCAGCTCTGACCTCCTGGGTTCTAAGGGCCCTCCCAGCTCTGACATCCCGGGTTCTAAGGGCCTCCCAGCTCTGACCTCCTGGGTTCTAAGGGCCCTCCCAGCTCTGACATCCCGGGTTCTAAGGGCCCTCCCAGCTCTGACCTCCTGGGTTCTAAGGACCCGCCCAGCTTTCATGGTCTGTGGTTTAATGCATGGACAGAAGGTGCATTTTTGGTTCCTTTCCCCCAGCCCCTGGTTTAAGTGCCAGGAGACACTTGGGCTCTGTCCAGGTGGGCAGGTGCAGGCTCTGCAGCCCTGGATCAATAACTACTTGTTGAGAAGTTTCTGGATGAATCCCTCTCGTGGTGATGGGAAGTCTCTGAGCTGGCCCTGATTGGGGGGTGGGAAGAGAGGGTGAGAAAAGCATCAGACACCACGGGAGGAGAATTATAGATGCAAAATTACAGACATTACACATGCGACTTTTTTTCCCCCGCTGATTGTCATGAAAATCATTTCCCCATGGTGTGTGCCAGTCCCTTGGTAACTCAATCAGCACAGTGCGATCTCGCTTTCCTTCCAATTTGGCTGGTAATTAATTGTTTTTAAAAATACACCCTGGCTATGTCTGTACATGCAGTCACCTAGGCATGTGCCGTCCCAGACAAAGGGCAGGCTCATTACTGCCCCCGCCCCAGGGCTGCTGCAGCCTAATTAGGGCCCTTTTGGGGGGCTTCCATAATCCCAATGAACAAACACTTAAGAGGCCTGCTGCACTGCGATGGGGGTGGGGGAGTCTAAGCCTGAATGCTAGGGGCCGATTTGGCTTGGGGCCTTTTAAGAGGCTTTCATATTCCAATGAACACACGTAGGGAGCCTACTGCACAGAGGTGGGGGGATTAAGGTTGGACTGCTGAATTTCCAGCCTTTTCTTCACTAAATGTCAGACGCAAATCCCTCCTCTCACCATTTATCCCATCTATTGTCAATTCCTGTCTATCCCTCGGCCCTTCTATTATGTCCTGCTACCCCCCCACACACACCTCCCCAAACAAGTATATCCGCTTACTGTGGCTCCCAAACAAGGTAGCATCCCGAACTCCTCGCCTCTGTAGCCAAATCTGAATTGATTCTTCCTTCAGACCGTCCCTAACCCCTCTCTCTGCTCTCTGGTGGAGGTGATGGAGGCCCTCTCCTCCTTGCCTCAAGTCTTCCCCCACAACAGTTCATCCTCACTTCCTTCACCTAGCAAAGGGCTCTGACAGGTCTCCCCCTCCCCCCATTCAGTGATTCCCAGAAGCCCTCTGCTGTCTTCAGGATCAAACATAAAACCTTTTGCTGGCTCAAAGCTCTTCCTCATCCACCCTCCTCCCACTTTTCCAGTCTTCCTCGATTTAATCTCTCTGCTTGTCTGAGGTCTAATGACACTGGCCTCTTGGCAGGTTCCCAAACAAGATGTTCCATCTCTAGATTACCTGGTTTTTCACCAGCTCCATTCCACGCCCCCTTATCTCCATCAGCCTGGCTCCACCCGGCGCTTCCCATCTCAGCCACAATTCCACCTTCTGCAAAAAACCTTTTCCAGTCCCTTTAACCTCAGTGCCTTCTCTCTGAGACCAGCCCTGCTTTATCCTGCTGCAATTTACTTGTGCCCCCCCCCCCCTGCACACTAATTCACCCATAACTGTACTCTCCTGGAGAGTATGAACTAACTGGGTCCTGCTTTTCTTGGGATCCACAGCTCCTGACACCAAGAAAATTCATTAAAAGCAACTAAGAGATGAAGTAGATAAAGCCCTGGACTTGGAACTAAGAAGATCCGGGTTCAAATCTGTGCGATGTAGGCAAGACTTTTAACATCTACTTGACTCAGATTTCCTCATCTGTAAATGAGGATAAAAGAATAAAATGAGATAATATTTATAATCTGTAAATGAGGATAAAAGAATAAAATGAGACAATATTTATAATCTGTAAATGAGGATAAAAGAATAAAATGAGATAATATTTATAAAGTGCTTAGCACAATGTCTGGCACATTGTAAATGCTTAATAGAACTTAATAAATGTTTGTAATCGATCTAGGTGCTTAATAAATGCCTGTTATCTCTGTCTAGGAGCTTAATAGATGATTGGCTGATTGAATGGTTCCTTCTTGGGACCACATAGTTTGAATTCAGTCTTGGAGAAGCCTGCCCTTGAAAAGAGAGGGGAGGGATAAGGTTATTTGGCTTTTCCCCATCATACTGGCTCATTATTTCTCCAAATATCTTTGAAAAAGCTTGAGTTTGGCTCATGTATAGTAAGTGCTGCCCCAAAAGACACTAAGGAGGTTCACTCTATAAGAGTACTCAATGGGGACAGAGCCAAGATAGTGGAATAAAATGAGTATTTTTGCCAAGCTCTCCCAACACAACTTTTTAAAGCTCATCAAACAAGATTCTGAATAGGATAAACAACAAAAAGTCACATTAAGTCATTTCTCCAGCCCAGAGTAGCTTGGGAGCACAATCTGCAGGCCCTGGATAGAAGGTAGTCTGGAGGAAGTAGCACCCCCTTGAAGATGACACTAGTAGTGATGGCAGCCCAGTGCATGAGGTCAGGAAGACCTAGTAAGAAAGAACTTCCACAGGAGCCCTGTACTCACCATGGGCACAGTATTGCCTTTGCTGCACATTATCTAGTTAGGGTCTCAATTGTAGGGTGGAGAACAATGGTTGTGGCCATTAGAGGTCAGAGGCCCTGTCTGTGTAAGGACCAGAGCTCTTCCAGAATCACACTTCTTTGGAAACATCAAAAACTTATAGGCCCCCATAACAAGACTGAAATTCAAGTTTCTTATCCTCTTCAGAAGTGAACAGAGACCAACTCTAATGTTAAATTTAAAAGTAAGAAATAGTCTGAGAAAATGAACAAACAACAACAAAAACCTGGCCATAAAAAAGTACTGTGGTGACAGGGAAGCTCAAAACTAACTCAGAAGACAATGACTTGGAAGTATCTCTAAGCAAAGTCTCAGAGAAAAATGCAGATTGGAGAGAAGTCCAATAGGGATTTCTAGAAAAAAACTAACAAAAGATTTTAAAAGAGCAAAAGAAACATAAAAACTTAGAGATCAGAGTGCGGGGGGAAATTGTGAAAAGAAATGGAAGCAGTGCAAAGAAATTATGAAAAAAATAGTTTAGTTTTTCAAAAGGTACAGAAAAAATATATTGAAGAAAATACTTTTTTAAAAATAAGAATTGACTAAATGATAAAACAGGCACAAAATCTCAATGAAGAAAATAATTCCTTAAACATTAGAAATGGCCCAGTGGAACTTAATGACCCCATGAGATACCAAGATGCAATAAAACAAATTTAAAAGACTAAAAAAAAAAAAAAAGAAGAAAATGTGAAATACCTCTTAAGAAAATGTGAAATACCTCATAAGAAAAACAGCTGACCTGGAAAATAGGTCAAGGAGAGATAATTTAAAAATTACTGGACTACCTGAAAACCACAAACAGCAACAACAAAAATAACCAGGGCCTAGATATCATATGTTAAGAAATTATAAAGGAAAAATGGCCAGATAACTCAGAACCAGAGGAAAATATAAAAAGGGAAAGAATTTATTGATGATCTCCTGAAAGAGATCCCAAAATGAAAACTCCCAAAATGTTATAGTCAAATTCCAAAGCTGCTAAGTCAAGAAGAAAATATTGGTTTATTATTATTATTATTATTATTATTATTATTATTATTATTATTATTATTATAGATTTTTATTGACAAAACATATGCATAGGTAATTTTTCAACACTGTCCCTTGCAAAACTTCTGTTTCAAGTTTTCCCCTCCTTCCCTCCACCCCCTCCCCTAGATGGCAGGCAGTCCTTTACATGTTGAATACAATATATGTATACATATTTAAATAGTTCTCTTGTTGTACAAGAAAAATCGGATTTAGAAAGGAGGTAAAAATAACCTGAGAAGAAAAACAAAAATGTAGGCAAACAACAATAAAAAAAAGTGCAAATTCTATGTAGTCCACATTCATTTCCCAGTGTTCTTTCACTGGATGTAGCTGATTCTGTTCATTGCTAATTAATTGGAACTTAATTGGATCCTCTCATTGCCAAAGATAGCCACTTCCATCAGAATTGATCCTCATATAGTATTGTTGTTGAAGTGAATAATGATCTCCTGGTTCTGCTCATTTTACTTAGCATCACTTCATGTAAGTCTCTCCAAGCTTCTCAGTATTCATCCTGCTGGTCATTTCTTAATAGAACAATAATATTCCATAACAGTTACATACCATAATTTATTCAGCCATTCTCCAATTGATGGGCATCCACTCAATTTCCAGTTTCTAGCCATTACAAAAAGGGTTGCCACAAACATTTTTGCACATACAGGTCCCTTTCCCTTTTTAAATATTTCTTTGGTATATAAAGTAGTAACACTGCTGGATCAAAGGGTATGCACAGTTTGACAACTTTTTGAGCATAGTTACCAAATTGCTCTCCAGAATGGTTGGATCTGTTCACAACTCCACTAACAATGCATGAGTGTTCCAGTTTTTCCACTTCCCCTCCAATATTCATCATTATCTTTTCCTGTCATCTTAGCCTATCTGACAGGTATGTAATGGTATCTCAGATTTTAATTTGCATTTCTCTGATCAATAATGATTTGGAACACTTTCATATGAGTAGAAATAGTTTCAATTTCTTCATCTGAAAATTGTCATTTTGAATTAAAAATTGAAAATTTAACTATTTATCGATTGGAGAATGCTTGATTTCTTATAAATTAAAGTCAATTCTCTATATATTTTGGAAATGAGGTCTTTATCAGAATCTTTAATTGTAATAATATTTTCCCCGTTTATTGCTTCCCTTCTAATCTTGTCTGCATTCGTTTTGTTTGTACAGAAGCTTTTTAACTTGATATAATCAAAATTTTCTATTTTGTGACTAATAATGATTTCTAGTTCTTCTTTGGTCACAAATTCCTTCCTCCTCCACAGGTCTGAGAGGTAAACTATCTTATGTTCTTCTAATTTATTTATAATCTCATTTTTTATGCCTAAATCATGAACCCATTTTGATCTTATTTTGGAGTACAATGTTAAGTGTGAGTCAATCCCTAGTTTCTGCCATACTAATTTCCAATCTTCACAGCAGTTTTTGTCAAATAGAGAATTCTTATCCCAAAAGTTGGGGTCTTTGGGTTTGTCAAACACTAGATTGCTATAGTATTGACTATTTTAAAGGATTAAATATTGTAAGCAACTAGAAAGAAATTAATCAAATACTATGGATATATAATCAGCATCATACAAGATTAGCAGCTACCTCTATAAAGAACAGAAGATTTGAAGTAAAGGCAAAGGAGCTAAGATCACCAAGAATCACCTACCCAGAAAAACTGAGCATAATCCTATAGGGGTATTTAATGAAATGGAGGATTTACAAGTATTCCTAATGAAAATACCAGAACTGAATAGAAAATTTAATGTTCAAACAAAAGAGTCAAGAGAAGTATAATTGTGTAGAAGTAATCACAAAGAACTTAATAATTTTATACTGGTTATGCTCCTATAGGAGAATGTTCCTAAGATCTTTATCATCCTTAGAATGGTTAGAAAAAGTGTACTTAGACAGAGAGAATAAGCGTGAGAATCTTATGTTGGAGTAATCCCAAAAGAAAAATTGAAGGATGGAAAAGAGGGATTCATTGGGAGAAAGAGGAGGGCTGGGGAAGAATGAAGGAAATTATTTCACATAAAAGAGATGTATAAGGAAAAGTTTTTGTGATGAAAGGGAGAATAGACATGGGGGTGGGGGAAGTGGGCAACATTTGAATCTTACTCTCAATCTCACTCTCATTTGGACAGATTCAAAGAGGGAAGAATATAATTACAAACAAATTTGGCTATACAAATTCATTTTACCTAACAGTAAGTAGGAAGGGAAGGACTAAGAAAAAGGGGGAGAAGGTAAAAAGAGGATGAGTAGATTAAAGGAAGTAATGAAGAGAAACAAAACAGATTTTCGAGGAAGGGAGAGGAAGGGATATAAAAAGGAAGGATAGAAGAGAATAGGACAGAGAAATAGTTATCAAGCATAACTCTGAATGTGAATGGGATCAACTCACCCATAAAACACAAGAAAATAGCAGAAATCAACAATGTTTACAAGAGACACAGTTGAAACAGATAAACACTCAGAATTAAAAGGTTGAAGCAGGATCTATTATGCTTCAGCTTAAGTTAAAAAGGCAAGGGTAGCAATTGTGATCTCAGAGCAAAAAACAAAAATATACTTAGTCAAAAGAATTATCAGGCCTCTAGGTGGCACCATAGTGCAGAGTGCTGGAGCTTGAGTCAGGATAAATCATCTTCCTGCATTCAAATCTGGTCTCAGGCAGACCCTTAACTCAGTTTTCTCATCTGTAAAAAGAGCTAGAGAAGAAAATAGCACTCTAGTGTTTTTGCCAGAATCACAAAGAATTCTACATGACTGAAAAATGATTGAACCACCCAAAACTTGGGCAAAACTGATGGAATGGAACTGACTGCCATTTATTTTAAATAACTGCTATGTGTAAAGCCTAGATACAGAAAAGGCTTTTGACAAAATATAACATCCATTACTACTTAAAAAATTAGAAAGCATATAAATAGAGATTTTAAAAAATGATAAATAGTATCTATTAAAACCAAGAACAAGAATCATTTGTAATTGTAATAAACTTGAATAAACTTTCCAGTAAGATCAAGGATGAAGCAAGGATGTCCATTATCACTTATTAATGTTAGAAACAGGGGCAGCTAGGTGGTACAGTGAATAGAGCACCATCCCTGAATTCAGGAGGACTGGACATTTAACACTTCCTAGCTAGCTGTGTGACCCTGGGCAAGTCACTTAACCCCAGCCGGGGGGGGGGGGGAGCAACATAATGTTAGAAACACTAGCTATAATAGAGATGGAAAATGGATTGAAAGAATAAGAATAGACAATGAGGAAGCAAAACTATCACTTTTTTACAGATGGTAAGATGGTCTACCTAGAGAACCATAGAGATTCAACCAAAAATCTAGCAAAGTTAGAAGATATAAAATAAACCCATGGTAATCATAAGCATTTTTATACCCATCAAGAAGACAGTATAAAAACACTTGGGACTCTATTTGTGAAAATACACAAAAATTATATAAGCATGATTACAAAAACATTCCATAAGAGCAATTTGGAACTATGCCCAATGTGCGATGAAATTGTGTATACTCTTTGATCCCGCAATGCCACCACTAAATCTGTATCCCAAGGAGGTCATAAAAAGGGGAAAAGACCCACATGTACAAAAGATTTATAGCAGCCCTTTTATGGTGACAATTGGAAAGCAAGGGGATGCCCATCAATTATATCTGAACAAGTTGTGAGGAATGTAATGGAATACCATTGTTGTATAAGAAATGATGAGCAGGCAGATTTCAAAAAAACCTGGAAAGATTTACACGAATTGATGCTGAATGAATTGAGCAGAACTAGGAGAACATTGTACATAGTAACACTGTATGATAAGCAAATATAATTGCATTAGTTCTTCTTGGCAATAGAAGGATCCAAAACTCTAAAAGACTCCTTGAAAAATGCCATCCCTATCCAGAGAAAGAACTGATGTAGTCTGAACGCAGATAACATACTATATTCACTTTATTTTCCCCTTTTGTTCTGTTACTTCTTTTACAACATGACTAATATGAAAATATTTTACATAATTGCACACATAAAACCTATATCAAATTGCTAATGATCTCAGAGAAGTAGGAGGAGAGAGATAACATTTGGAACTCAAAATTTTATATAAAAATGAATGTTTAAAAATTATCTTTACTTGTAATTGGAAAATAAGATACTATTTGAAATGAAAAACAAAAAGCACTCCACATAAAGAAAGATTTAAACAATTAGAGAAATAGTGATTGCTCATTGTTGGAACAAACCAATATAATAAAAATGATACTATGATTTAAAATAAAATTTATTTATTCAGTGCTATACCAATCAAACTTGAATTACTTTATAGAATTAGGAAAAACAATAACAAAATTCATTAGGACAAAGAAAAGGTCAAGATTATCAAAGGAACAATAAAGTAAATACAAGGTAGAACAGGTATAAGGCAGTCCTTTATTTCCTTCATATACACGCCATACACAAAAATTCTAAAAACCACAAAAGACTCAAATATCCACCGTAGATATTTAGAACACAAATCTATCCAGGGGTGTGAAATTTTCATTGTGGACATTCACATCCCCCAAATTAGCAAAAATTCCAAACCAGGGTGTGATTTATTGTTTTGTTGACTGTCCAGACATAAGAAAATGTTAAAGAAATGAATAATGCAGATTCAACTTGCCAACATTCCATGAGCACTTTTTTGAAGAGTTGATTATTAAATGTTTGCTAGCATACTGCTGCCAGTAGCCCATTTTTCTATTCTCTCTGCAAGTTCATAGTATCTTAAGAGTTGGAAGACATAGAAACCATCTAATGCAAACCTCTCATTTACAGATGAGGAAACTGAGACACATTTCATTTCAGTCACCCAAGATCATACAATCTCATGTCCTTTCCTTTTAACCTTTTCTGGGACAGTTAAAAAGATATTTCCCTTTCTCCCCTGGTATGTTTTTTCTGCCCTGCTTATAATCCAGGATCTTTTGCCAAACCTTGTTCTGCTGGGTTCTTTCATCTGTAATATCCTCCTGCCCCCCCTTGCCCGACCTCCTGTCCCTGCCCCTGCCTCTGCCCCTGTCCTTCTCCCTCTTCTGCCCTGCCCTTGCATTGTAGATCAACTCCAATAAGAAGCAGAGGTGGAGATCATCTGCCTCCTATAAAACACATCTAGACCATCTCTTCCCTTCCACCGGCACCTTGCCCTGGGCTCTCGGGTGGCTGGGTTTGCAGACAGAAGAAGCTTAATAACAATTTGTTGAGTCGAGTTGACTATTACACGAATATAGACTGAGATGTAAGTGACTGTACTCAAACAGACCTTCTATCTCATCATATGGATATTCCCTCTGACCATGCAGATTGTGACCTAACCGTCCACATCCGTGTTCTACTCTTGTTTCAATCACTTATTAAATATATAATGGGTTTGCAAAGACAGACCTGAACCCAAATCTGCCCTCAAGGAACTTACACTCTGCCAGGGAGTTAGTTATATATTAGTAGTAGTATAATAATGGTGGTGATAATGATAATAATTTACATATTGCTTTAATGGTTTTACAAATATCTCATTTCATCCTCACAACAAACCTTGGAGGTATGCTATTTTCACTTTATTTTTCCCTTTTGTTCTGTTTCTTCTTTTACATGACTAATATGAAAACACGCATATAACCTATATCAAATTGCTAATGATCTTAGAGAAGTAGGAGGAGAGGAATCAAATTTGGAATTTTGCTCTTATTATCTGCATTTTACAGATGAGAAAACTGAGGCAGAAAGCAATTAACTTGACTAGAGTTTACAGCTAGTAAGTTTCTGGGAGTAGCTTTGGGGGAAGCTATGTGACATAGTGGATAGAATATAGAACCTGGAATCAAGAAGACCTAAGTTCAAATCCAGTCTCAAATATTTACTAGCTGTGTGACCCTGGGCAGTCTTTGTTTGCCTGAGTTTCCTCATTTGTAAAATGAGCTGGAGAAGAAAACAATGAATTCCTCCAGTGTTGCCAAGAAAACCCCCTAATGGGGTCATGAAGAGTCAGATATGATTGAAAAAAATTGAACAAGTATCTAACACTAAATGTGAACTTTTCTATCTGTATCTCTATATATCCATTTCTATATCTATATATAGTATAGAAATAATAGCCAACATTTATAGAACACTTAGTATATGACATATCTATTTTAGATTTATTTCTATATATGTATGTATACATATATATATACACACACCTAGAAACTAACATTTATATAGTCCCTATAATGTGTATGTGCTTTATTTTTCTGTCTATCCACACATATTTATGTATATATATATATGCATATATTTATACCCATATATACATATAGAGTATCTATTACTCCCTTCCTTCCTTTCTTCTTTGGTTATTTTTGACTTAATAGTATTTTATTTTCTTCCAATTACATGTAAAGATAGTTTTCAACATACATTTTTGTAAGATTTTGAATTTCAATTTTTTCTCTATCTCCCACTTTTCTCTCCCTCTCTCCAGGAGTAAGCAATCCAATATGAGTTATGTATATGTAGTCATATTAATAATATTTCTACATTAGTCATATTATGAAAGAAGACTCTGTACAGAAGGGAAAAATCATGAGAAAGAAAAAACAAAAAATGAACAAAAAGTGAAAATAGTATGCTTTGAAATGCATTCAGACTCCATAGTTCTTTCTCTGGATGATTGGCATTTTCCATCATGAATCCCTTAGAATTGTCTCGAATTATTGCATTGCTGAGAAGAGTTAAGTTATCATAGTTGATTATTACATAGTATTGCTGTTACAATATACAATGTTCTCCTGGTTCTGCTCATTTCACTTAGCATTAGTTCATGTGAGTCTCTCCAGGCTTTTCTGAAATCAGCTTGAACATCATTTGTTATAGAACAATAGTATTCCCTTACATTCATATACCACAACTTGTTTAGCCATTCTCCAATGGATTCTTCTTTTCTGCTGCTCTGCTCCATCACTGAAAAAAAAAGGATGGAACCCCATAAAATAGGAGGCTGCTTTGTATTTTTCCTTTTTTAAATTAATTTTTTATTAAAGTTTATAATTATAAATTTTTTGACAGTATGCATGAGTAATTTTTTAAATAACAATATCCCTTGTATTTATTTTTCCAAATTTTCCCCTCCCTCCCTCTACTCCCTGCCCTAGATGACAGGCAATCCCATACATTTTACATGTGTTACAGTATAACCTAGATATATGTGTGTAAATCCAATTTTCTTGTTGCACGTTAAGTATTGGATTCTGAAGGTATAAGTAACCTGGGTACATAGACAGTAGTGCTAACAATTTACATTCACTTCCCAGTGTTCCTTCTCTGGGTGTAGTTGTTTCTGTCCATCATTGATCAGCTGGAAGTGAGTTGGATCTTCTTTATGTTGAAGATATCCACTTTCATCAGAATACATCTTCATACAGCATTGAAGTGTACAGCGATCTTCTGGTTCTATTCATTTCACTCAGCATCAGTTCATGTTAAGTCTCTCCTAATCTCTCTGTATTCCTCCTGCTGGTCATTTCTTACAGAGCAATAATATTCCATAACCTTCATATACCATAATTTACCCAACCATTCTCCAATTGATGGACATCCATTCATCTTCCAGTTTCTAGCCACTATGAAAAGGGCTGCCACAAACATTTTGGCACATACAGGTCCCTTTCCCTTCTTTATTATTTCCTTGGGTTATAAGCCCAGGAGTAGCACTGCTGGATCAAAGGGTATGCACAATTTGATAACTTTTTGGGCATAATTCCAAATTGCTCTCCAAAATGGTTGGATTCTTTCACAACTCCACCAACTATGTATCAGTGTCCCAGTTTTCCCACATCCCCTCCAACATTCATCATTATTTGTTCCTGTCATCTTAGCCAATCTGACAGGTGTGTAGTGGTATCTCAGAGTTGTCTTAATTTGCATTTCTCTGATCAGTAGTGATTTGGGACACTCTTTCATATGAGTTGGTATAGTTTTAATTTCATCATCTGAGAATTGTCTGTTCATATCCCTTGACCATTTATCAATTGGAGAATGGTTTGATTTCTTATAAATTAGAGTCAGTTCTCTATATATTTTGGAAATGAGACCTTTGTCAGAACCTTTAACTGTAAAAATATTTTCCCAATTTGTTACTTCCCTTCTAATCTTGTTTGCATTAGTTTTGTTTGTACAGAAACTTTTTAGTTTGATGTAATCAAAATCTTCTATTTTGTGATCAATAATGACCTCTAGTTCTCCTCTGGTCATAAATTCCTTCCTCCTCCACAGGTCTGAGAGGGAGACTATTCTCTGTTCCTCTAATCTATTTATGATCTCATTCTTTATGCCTAAATCATGGACCCATTTTGATCTTATCTTGTTATATGGTA
The DNA here is from genome assembly GCF_048593235.1 of Sminthopsis crassicaudata. Classification (NCBI taxonomy): domain Eukaryota; kingdom Metazoa; phylum Chordata; class Mammalia; order Dasyuromorphia; family Dasyuridae; genus Sminthopsis; species Sminthopsis crassicaudata. The sequence continues at coordinate 605,699,151 of NC_133619.1, read as the reverse complement.
TTAAATGTGGATCCATATCTAATTTCTGGCATACTTATTTCCAGTTTTCCCAACTAGATTACTATAGTTGTACCCTTTTTTAATTCTTTGTACTTAATCTGTTCCACTGATCGTGTATTTTTCTTGATTCCATCTATGACCAAATTACCAACCTATTGGTAATGATTTATTATGATTTTTAACAAATAATACTAAAAGGAATAGATATTTTTCTGGTATTTTCAGTTTTATAAAGCTTTTCCTCTATAATAATAAGCCTCTAATATCATTAGTACAGGTACTATTATTCCCATTTTGTGAATGGGGAAAGTAAAGCCCAGAGAGACACAATAAAGGCAGCAGTGTATAGTGAGAAGAACATTAGACTTCTGATATGAACTTATGCTAAGTGAAATGAGGAGAACCAAGAAAACAATGTACTTAGCAACAAGACCATATGATGACCATTTCTGATGGATGTGCCCTTTTAACAGCAAGGTGATTCAGGCCAGTTCCTATATACTTGTACTGGAGAGAGCCATCAGAGAGAGAACCATGGAGGCTGAATGTGGACCACAATATGGCATTTTCACTCTTTTTGTTGTTTGCTTGCATTGTGTTTTCTCTCTCATTTTTTCTTTTTGATCTGATTTTTCTTGTGTAACATGATTAATGTATAAATATGTATAGAAGAATTGCACATGTTTAATATATATTGGATTGCTTGCTGTCTAGGAAAGGGGATGGGAGGAAGGGAGGGAAAAATTTGGAACACAAGGTTTTTCAATGATTAATGTTGAAGACTATCTGTGCATGTGTTTTCAGCTGGAGAGCTTAGGAAAGATGTCATGTCAGGGGGAGATCTCTTATTATTTGTCCTTTGTTCTTGAACAGGACCATGATGGCGGGGAGGAGATGCCGGGACATCGAGTGAGTTAGATTGAAGTGAGGGAGGACTGGGCAAGGTCACCTGCCTCACTTTCCCCTCTAGAGCCATCTGGGCCCAGTGGTAAGGCATAGGTCAGAACAACTGGAGATGGTCGTGGATGCAGTGGGAGACTTGGCCAAGGTCTTCCATAGGTCTCAGTTTGACCCAGGCAACACCCATTCATTGACTAAGGCTAGGTAAGAAATGAGGCTGAGATTTATGTCATCAAAAAAAAAAAAAATATATATATATATATATATATGCATGCATACATACATACACATATACCAGTATAATAATTAGGTATCAATATCTATCTATATCTCTATCTGTCTATCTCAGTCTGGGAAGGGAAGACCCTCAGGGTTTCTGGCCTAAATGGAAACAATTGCTATTTACATTGACTTTGAATCAGAGCCCAAACAATGACCAAACCAGCTTGGTCTGGGACCTGATGTTGGCTAATTAGTGAGAGCCAGAGTGATTTGGGCATAAACAAATATGGCATAGGCCTGGTCCACGAACCCTAAGATATCTGAGTTGAGTTTTGAAGGAAACTAGGGATTCTGGGAGGTGGAGGCAAAAGGGAAAGGCATTTCAGGCTTGAGAGACAGATGGGGCAAAGGCATGGCATGAGAGAGGGATGGAAAAAAAGGCTGGTTTGGCAGAATCTTAGAGTCTTTGAAGGGGAGTGGTAAGGCCAGAAAGGGTGGGTGAAGATGAGGGAGTTGAAATGCCAAATTGAAGGGTTTATATTTGAAACTAGAGACAATAGGGGACCTTTGAAGCTTCTTGAGCAGGAGAGTGACTGTGGGAGGGCTTTGTCTTAGGAATATCCCTTGGGCAGTCATGTTGTGGAGGATAAACAGGTGAAAGAGGAGAACAAATAGGATGTTGGAAGAGATGAAAGGGGCTGAGGGCCAGATGCTGGCTAGGGATCTGCTGTGATACCCACAAAACTTGGCAGCTGATTGCATAAGGGGGGTAAGGGAGATTGAGGAGTCTGGTATAACAAAAGGGCAAATGGCTTCAGAGGACCCCAGGCCCAGCACCGTTGGTGGGAAGCTCCCAGCTTTTGCTGGTTTCAACACTTCCTGTTTTTGACTTTCTCCAAAGCATCCAGTTGTCATTTCAAACCCACAGTTCTGACTTTCATCCTTCCCCCCTCCCTCTCTTATCTTGAGTTCTCTTACAGGGAAGTCCAACTGCCACTTTCCACCCTTGATGGCCCCCTCTAATCCTCCTGAAGTCTTAGCCTTTGGGGAAGCCTTCCTTCCCAACCTCTCCCAGAAACCATTAATATGTCTGGGAGCTAAGGAACCAGACAAGTTGGACTGCTTATTCCTTTATGTATTTTATTATGTATGCCCCTTGTTTGGGGGTTAAATCCTTTCCTCCAGTCTAACCTGAGATATGTAGAGATATGCTAGTTAATGTTTAACAATTGGATCTCTGGGGGGAATTCCCCCCCCCTTTTAAGTTGTTTTCCCTTTTTAAAGTTAATCTACACCATTAACATTTTTTTCTATCACTTTCTTAAATCTAGATAATCAAAGAAACTAGAAAATTGAGCCCTGATTGGCAGCATTCACCAATTTCCCAGGTATAAATGCTCATGCTGAAACTTTAACAATTGACTCTCCTGGAGCTGGAAGAAGTGGGGGGTAGCAGACGCCCTGGAGTCAGGAGCAGTGAAATGTGTGGATGCTCCAATCTGTCTCGACTCTAAAATTCTGGGACTCGCTAATCCAGTTAAACCCAAATACTAATCCCAAATTCTGCTATTATTCTCTGATAGTCTTATGTGCTGGTCCCATCTTCGTGGTGAGATACCTGGGTTCCCAGCAGTGCCACAGAAGGATTTTTCCTCCCTCGGGCTCCAGATGCAGCCCATGGGATTAGTGTGGACCCATCAGTCACTGCTTCCTGGCCATCATTTTCTCAGCCTTAGAATCCTAGTAAGATAGTTAATGGAGCAGAGATATGGAGGAACCTGTGGGATAAGGAGATTATTACTGGCACAAGAGATGGACATGATGTCAGTGCCTAAAGGCCATCCTGGTGGATGGGAATCATCTGGCAGAAAGAGAAATCTGACAGAAAGATACACCTGGGATGGGGACCAAGCAACTCCCAGAAGGGATCAAAGGGGCATTGCCTGGGGGGGTGGGGTTGATGTCAGGACTCCTGGGATTGCTGGCGGGTGGGAAAGGGCCAGCAAAAGCACAAGTGTCCAGTTTGTTTTCTGGCAGAGAAGTTGAAGCCCAGAGAGCCCATGACAATGGAGACATGAAGGAGCCTTAGGGAAGGCTCAGGAAATGAAACATAATTTATTTTGCCTACAGAAGATATGTTTGCTGAGTCACAACGAATATGTTGTTTGGAGTTAAATAAAGATGAAGATGGCAAAGCTGAGTGTGCATAGGGATCTGTGGATTCCTTCTAAGTCTAAGACCTCTCAGTGGTTCATAGAAATGTTGTTCTAAGGGCCCTCCCAGCTCTGACCTCCTGGGTTCTAAGGGCCCTCCTAGCTCTGACCTCCTGGGTTCCCTTTAGAGAAATTGAAGGAGAAAAGAGTAGGAGAAAGGGGAAGAATGCTGAGAGAAGGGAGGGTGGGTTGGGAGAGGCAGTGGTCAGAAGCAAAACACTTGTAAGGCAAGGTAAAAGGAGAGAGAAAAATGGACAAACAGGAGGATAATAGGATGAAGAGAAATAAGTACAATCAATAAATCATACCTATGAATGTGAATGGGATGAGCTCATCCATAAAATAGAAGAAGAGAGCAGAGTAGATTAAAAAATAGAATCCTATAACATGTTTACAAGATATACATGTGAAACACAAAGACACAGCATAAAGGTGAAGAACTGGAGCAGAATCTTGTATACTTCAGGTGAAGTAAAAAAAAAAAAAAAAGCAGGGGTATCAATCAAGATCTTAGGCAAAGCAAAAGCAAAAATAGATATAATTGAGAGAAATAAGAAAGGAAACCAGATCTTGCCAACATTACCTTAGACAATAAAAAATATCAATACTCAACATACAAGTATCAAATACTTTAATATTCAAATTTTCAAAGGAAAAGTTACAAGAGGAAATAGACAATAAAAGTATACTACTAAGGGAACTCAATTTTCCTCACTCAGAATTAGATAAATCTAGTTAAAAAAAATAAGAAAGAAGCTTAGGAGGTGAATAGAATTTTAGAAAAGTTAGATATGATAGATCTCTGGAGAAAATTGAATGGGCATAGAAAGGCGTATACCATTTTTCTCAGCAGAATTGGGTAACTAGATGGCACAGTGGATAGATTTTTGAACTTGGAACCAGGAAGACTCATTTTCTTGAGTTCAAATATGCCCCAAACACTCCTGGACAAATCACTTAAATCTGCTTATTAAAGTTTTCTCATCTATGAAATAAGCTGGAGAAGGAGATGGAAAACTACTCCAGTATCATTGCCAAGAAAGTCCCAAACAACATCAGGAAAAGTCAGACACACCTAAAAATGACAGAAAAGCAATATGGCACCTACACAAAAAATGACCATGTATTAGGGCATAAAAACCTCATAACTAGCTACAGAAAAGCAGAAATATTAAACACATCCTTTCCAGATGATAAAGCAATAAAAATTATATTCAATAAGGAACTATAAAAAAAGATTAAAAATAATTGGAAACTAAATATTCTAATCCTGAAGGATGAGTTGATCCAAGAACATATCGTAAAAACAATCAATAATTTCATTAAAGAGAATGACAACAATGAGAAAATATATCAAGATTTATGAGAAGCAATCAAATCAGTAGTTACGGATAAATTTATATCTCTAAATGCTTACATCAATAAAAAAGCATATCAGTGAATTGGGCATGCAACTAAAAAAACCTAGAAAAAGAAACAATTAAAAATTCCTAATTAAACACCAAATTGGAAATCCTGAATATAAAAGGAGAGATTGATAAAATTTTAAGTTAGAAAACTATTGAACTAGTAAATAAAAGTAGGAGCTGGTTTTATGAGAAAACCAAAAAAAAAAAAAAAAAAAAAAAAAAAGATAAATCATTGGCTAATTTGATTGTTAAAAAGAAAGAAGAAAACCAAATAACCAGTATCAAGAATAAAAAGTGAATTCACTTCATTTATAAGAAATTACTAAGAAATATTTTACGTAATTATTAAGAACTATTTTACGCAATTATATGTTGATAATTCTAACAAGCTATTAGTAGATGAATATTAATAAAAATATAAATTGCCAGATTAACAGAAGAGGAAATTGAATATTCAAATAATTCCATTTTAGAAGAAAGGAAATGAAGAAGTCATCAGCGAACTCTCTAAGAAAAAAGCCCCAGGGCCAGATGGAATCACAAGTGAATTCTATAAAATTTTTTTAAAAAACCAATTAATTCCAATATTTATATACACCATTTGGGAAAATAGGCAAAGGAGGATCCCTACCAAATTCTTTTTATGACTCAAATATGGTGCTTATGCCTAAACCAGGAGGATGAAAATGGAGAAAGAAAACTTATAGATTAATTTCCTTAATGAATATTGATGCAAAAATTTTAAAATAAAATACTAGCAGTGCAGCTAGATGGTGCAGTAGATAGAATACCAGCCCTAAATTCAAATTTGACCTCAAACATTTAATATTTCCTGGCTATGTGACTTTAGGCAAGTCACTTAACCCCAAATACCTTAGCAAAAAAAAAAAAAAAAAAAAAAAAAAAAAAAGAAAGAAAGAAAGAAAGAAAGAATAAAATAAAATACTAGCAAGATTATAACAATTTATCATGAAGATCATATACTATGACCAAATTAGATTTATATTGGAAATTTAGGACTGATTCAATATTAGGAAAACTATGAACATAATTGGTCATATCACTAACAAAACCAACAGAAATCATATGATTATCTCAATAGATGCAGAAAAAGCTTTTGACAAAATAAATATCCATTACTATTAAAAACATTACAGAACAGGAATAAATTATAAGTAGTATCTATCTAAAACTATCAGCAAGCATTATCTGTAATGAGCATAAGCCAGAAACCTTCCCAGTAAGATCAGTGGTAAAACAAATATGCCTATTATCTCGGCTAGTATTCAATATTGTATTAGAAACATTAGTTATAATAAGAGAAGAAAAAGAAATTGAAGGAATAAAAATAGATAGTGAGGAAACAAAACTGTCACTACAGATGATATGGTGGTATATTTACAGAATCCTAGAAAATCAACTAAAAACTAGTCAAAATAATTAACAACTTTAGCAAAGTTGCAGGATATAAAATAAAGCCACATAAATTATCCACATTTTTACATATTCAACAAAGTCCAGCAGCAAGAAATAGAAAGAAAAATTATATTTAAAATAATTGTAGACAATATAAAATATTCAGGAGTCTACCTGGCAAGACAAATCCAGGAACTACATGAACATAATTAAAAAATACTTTACACACAAATAAAGTCAGATCTAAACAACTGAAAAAATATTAATTGTTTTTGGGTAGATTGAGCCAATATAATAAAAATGACAATTCAATTTAAATTCAAACTACTAAAATTATTTCATAGAGCTAGAAAAAAATATAACAAAATTCACCTAATGGAAGAAAAGGCTAAGAATATCAAGGAAATTAATGGGAGAAAATGTTAAAGAAGTTTGTCTAGCTGTAACAGATCTCAAACTGTGTTATAAAGCAATAATCATCAAAACAATTTAATACTGGCTAAGAAATAAAGTAATAAGTTAGTGAAATAGATTTATGTATAAACTACACAGTAATAAATGACCATAATAACCTAGTGTTTGAAAGACCCAAAGATCCAAGCTTTGGGGACAAGAACTCACTATTTAACAAAAAACTTCTGAGAAAACTGGAAAACAACCTGGGATAAACTAGGTAGAAGCCACACATTTTATCCTACATAAGATCAAAATGGGTACATGATTTAGACATAAAGAGTGATATAAACAAATTAGAAAATTTTGCATTGTTTAACCATTAGATCTATAGAGAAGGGAAAATCTATGACCAAACAAAAGATAGGGAACATTATACTATATTAGACGTATAATTTTGGTTATGTTAAATTAAAAAGTTTTTGCACAAACAAAACCAATGAAATCAAGGTAGAAAAAAAGCAGAAAGCTAGGAGACAATTTTACAGCAATTATCTCTGATAAAGGCCTTATTTGTCAAATATATGGAGAACTGAGTCAAATTTGTAATAATACAAGTCATTTCCCATGTGATAAATGATCAAAAGATATGAACAGGCCATTTTCAGATGAAGAAATTAAAGCTATGTGCAATTATGTGAAAAAATGTCTAAATCACTATTGATTAAAGAAATGCAAATTCAAACAACTCTGAGTAATAAATGAGGGGAAATACAGCTAGCAATAGTAATTATAAAAATAATTTTGAAGCAAGTTTCGCTGATAAGGCCTCATTTCTCAAACATAGAGGGAACTGAGTCAAATTTATAAAAAGTAAGAGTCATGCCCCAGTTGATAAATGATCAAAAAGCAATAAATTCATGCATATCCTTTAACCTAACAATATCATTACTAGGCATGAATACCTCAAAAAAAAAAAATAAAAGGAAAATGCCCTATAAGTACAAAAATAGTCATAGCATCTCTTTTCTTAGGACAAAAATATTGGAAATTGACAGGATGCACATCAATTGGGGAATGGCTCAATAAACTGTGATATATGTTTATGTTAGGATATTATTGTTCTATGGGAAATGATGCTCTCAGGATGCTTTCAGAAAAAAACAACAACAACTTGGAAAGTCCTCCATGAACTAAAGTGAAATGTACTGTATACAAAGTAATAGGAATATTCTGGGTTTCCAGCTGTAAATGACTTTGTTATTCTCAGTAGTACAATCATCCACGACTACTCTGAATGGCTTATGAAGAAAAATTTTATCCATACCCAGAGAAAGAACTGATTGTATCTAAATATAGACTAAAGCATTCTCCCTCTCTTTTTCTCTCTTTTTAACTTAATGTTTCTTGAGGGTTTTTTATTTTCATTAAGGTGAGAGAGCTATTTCTTATTTCACAACTTGACTTTTATGGAAATATTTTACATAACTTCACATGTGGTTTCTTAATTGTGAGTAGGGATAAGGGAAAGAACCTAGAACTCAAAATTTAAAAGCATATATAAAAAAATGATTTTGAATGTAACTGGGTAAAAATGTTAAATAAATAAAATGTAAAAAAAAATCCAACAACTCTGAGGTATTACCTCACACCTATAAAATTGGGTAATATGGCAGAAAAGGGAAATGATAAATGTTGGAGAAGATTTAGGAAAATTAATGCATTGTTGGTAGAGTTGTAAACTTGATCCAACCATTCTGGAGAGCAATTTGGAACTATAACCAAAGAGCAATCAAGATGTGCATACCCTTTAATCCAGCTATACCACTACTAAATCTATATCCCAAAGAGATCGTATAAAAGGAAAAAGGACCTCCATGTACCAAAAATATTCATAGCAATTTTTTTTGTGGTGGCCAAGAAATAAAAACTGAGGGGATGCCCATCAATTGGGGTACGGCTGAACAAATTGAGATATATGATCATAATGTTATTATGCTGTGAGAAATGATAAGTAAGATTATTTCAGAAAAACTTGGAAAGACAAGAATTGATGCAATGTGAACTAAACAGGACCAGAAGAATGTATTCAATAACAGCAACAGTGTGCCACGATCAATTGTGAATGAGTCAGCTTTTATAATCAACACAATAATATAAGACAATTCCAAAGGATTTAATAATGAAGTATGCTATCCATCTCCAGAGAAAGAATTGATAGGCAACTATGAAAGACTTGATTCTTCTCAGTGGTTTAGTGATCCAAAAGCAATCTCAATAGACTTTGGACAGAAAATGCCATTTGCATCCAGAAAAAGAACTAAGGAGACTGAATATAAAATCAATACATGCTATGTTCACTTCTTTTTTCTGTTTTTTTTTTTTATCTCTCCCATGATTTTTCTTTTTTGCTCCGATTTTTCTCTTCCAACATGATTCATAAAGCAATATATATTAGAAATAAATAAGTTTACTAGAAAAAAAAGAAAGATCTGATGGAGTCTGAATACTAATTTTTACTTTCTTAATTTTGGAGTTTTTTTTTTTTTGGTCTGTCTTTTCTTTCACAACTTGACTAATATGGAAATATGTTTTGCATGATTGAACATGTGTAACATCAAATTGCTTACTGTTTCAGGGAGAGGGAAGGTGAAAGAGAGAGGGGAAAAATTTGGAACTCAACATTTTAAAAAATTATTTTTATATGTAATTGGAGAAAAACAAAATATTCTAAGGCTCCTTTAGCTGGGATATTTATTCTGTGTTTTAGTGGCCCTCCCAGCTCTGACAGTCTATATCCTAAGTCCATCCCAGCAGTGACTTTTAAATATTTTTGAAATCATCATTCAAGCAGCTGTTTACTCCACCTTTTCATGAGATCATGCCTTCCCAAAGGCAGAGCAAAGACTTATGTAATTCTGGAGGACAAAGACTGTTTCCTTTTTCTTTGTATCCCTAGCACATGGCACAATACAAAATATAGACATAATGTTTAATGGACTCTAGGAGGCAGGATTTGAGATGGATGTTAGCATGGAACAAAGTGGGAGGCAGGAATGAATATGGAGGGGCAGTGAGGAGATTGGAGGGGCTACATGAAGTCCTATGAATTTGGCAATGGGTTCATGAAGAAAGAACATGGGGACTGAGATTGAAACCTCAACCTCCTTTGCCCAGGCTCTGAGCCCTTGCCCTAGCTGCCTGGCCTACAGATCCTGACTGCATCCATGATTCTGCCGGCCAGTCTTGACCAGGGTGTCCTTCCTTTCCAATGTGAAGATAGATGGCCTCTGGGGCCTCTTTACAACAATGGGACCTTTTTGCAAATGCAGGCCCCCTCACCCTGGGTGGGCCTTAATTTAAAGTACAAAGAACTAAAACTGCTTGCCTGTAGCACAAAGAGCCAGGGGGTCTGGCCCAATACCCAGGGCCCAGTGGAAATGTAGACTGGCCTAGAATCCTATAGAATTGAACACTGGTCTTGTCTGAATACCAGCTATGAGATGCTAGAAAAATTAACCTTTTTAAGCCTCATTTTTCCTGATCTGCAAAATGGGGGTGTTATTAATCACATTTCTCAAAGGGAGAGCAAATGGAGTAATGGGGAAAAGCTCCACTCAAGCACCACCTCCTACAGAAAGCCTATCTGATTACTCCAGATGCTAGTGCCTTCCCTTTTCCAAAATTATCTTGTACAATGAACACTTGAATAAAACAGAAGTGAATAGCAGAGTGAGTTAAAAGCCAGAATCCTACAATATGTTGTTTACGGGAAACACATTTGAAGCAGAAAGATACATACAGAGTAAAGATAAAAGATTGGTGTAGAATCTATCATGTTTCAACTGAAGTAAAAAAAGAAGGGGTAAGTGATCCTGATCTCAAATTAAACAAAAATAAAAATATTTCTAATTAAAAGAGATAAGGAAGGAAACTTGCTAAAGGGTACCATAGATAATGAAGCAATATCAAAAGTAAACATATATGTACCAAATGGTATAACATCCAAATTCCTAGAGAAGTTGAGAGAGCTGAAAGAAGAATTAGACAGCAAAACTATACTAGTGGGGGATCTCAACCTCCCTCTATCAGAACAAGATAAATCAAAATAAACAAGAAAAGTTAAGGAGCTAAATAAAATTTTAGAAAAGTTAGGTATGATAGAACTTTGAAGAAAATTGAATGGGAACAGAAAAGAATATACTTTTTTCTTGGTGGTACATGGAACCCACATAAAAACTGACCTGTATTAGGTCATAAAAATCTCAAAATCAAATGCAGAAAGAACAAATGCATCCTTTTCAGACATGATGCAATAAAAATTACATGTAATAAAGGACTGGGGGAAAATACACCAAAAATTAATTGGAAAGAAACTAAATAATCTAACCCTAAAGAATGAGTGGGTGAAACAACAAACCATAGAAACAATCAATAATTTCATCCAAGAGAATGACAATAACCGTACAACAAAATTATCTTGTCTGTCTTTTGAATGGTCTTATTTGTGTACATAGTTTTCTCCAAGACAATATCAGTTCTTTGAGGGCAGAAACGGCTTCTTTTTGTTGTGTCCCTAGAAACCAGCACATAGTAGGTTCAAGTGCTTGACAAATCTTAAATACTCTTTAAAGCGGTTATCAGAATTATTCCCCACAGGATATATCCTATCAGACATGTGATATATCAGACAGAACATCAGACATGTGATATATGTCCTGTCTGGTGGAGGTGTGAAACACGTGGCCCCACACTCCTGAGTGCAGTCCAAGGCAAATTAAACTATAACCTGACCGTATGTAATAAAACAAGTAAAAGTTCAATAGAACATAGATAATGTTAATATATCGTTTTCTAAGTAAAAATGTTTGTCACCATTGTTTTGCAGAGTGTGGTCTTACTAGAGACTTAGGGAGGGGAAAAAGCATTTACATAGCACTTATTACAGGTAGCAGCACTATACTATGTGCTTTATAAATCTTATTTGGTTCTCCCAACAATCCTGGGAGGTGGCGCTTATCATGGATCCCCATTTTACAGTTGAAGAAACTAAGGCAGAGATTATGTGACTTGCCCAGGGTCACACACTAGTAGTTATCTGAGGTCACATTTGAACTCAGGCCCAACACGATCCCTTGTACTACCTGGGAGTCAAATCCCTTTTCTTTACAGACGAGTTTTTGGTGAGTTTGGTAGTTTGTGTGTGATATGCCCAGAATTATGCAACTAATGAGTGTCTGAGGAGCCAACTCATGGTTTTCTGACTCAGAACCCAGTTCTCCCACTTGGGGTCTTGAGAGGCTCCAGCGGGGTGGGGTGGGGGGTGGGAAGCCACATTCTAAGCCACTTGAAACAGGAAGTTAGGGGGAACTGTGGAAGGCGGTTTTGTGTGTAGAAATTCCAGGGAGGAGGCTGCAAAGGAGAGTCAATGAAAAATTCTTTGGGTGCCGGCCAACCCTCCTCCCGCTGACTCAGCATGTTGAATCAAGAGAGCCCTTCCTTCTGTGGCCTGGCTGCTGGGAGGCTCCTGGGCTAGGAGACGCCCGTGCAGAGGGGCGGGAAGCAACGGGGAATCAGTGCCCCCCACGGAACTGCCCCTTCGGAATCCTAGAGCCGGCCTCCACCCGGCCCAGCTGTGGGCGTTAGCTTCCAGAGCTGGAATGGGCCTAAGCAGGTATGGTCACCAGTGAATCCGAGTGGGAAGGAAAGAACGCAGAAATGTAATAATTACTCATTCAGCTGGGGCTTTCAGGTCGGAAAAGTGCTGTGATTCTCTTGAAAACTGTTTTGCTGTTATGATTCCCATTGTACAGATGGGGAAAACTGAGGCTTGAGCAAATAAATAGATTTCCCAAATTCTTACAATTAGTAGTTGAAAGGAATCCTAATAACATAAGAAAAAAAAAAAAAAAAAAACCAAAAAAAAAAAAAAAAACTAGAGCTATCAGGGACCTTAGAACAGAGACTGTCTGGAAGGACTTTAGGGATTGTCTAATCCAAATGCTTCACTTTATAGATGAGTGTTGAGAGGAATAGAGCGGTGGCGTTAGAATACCTCTCTCCTGCCTCTCAGTATGTTTCTCTAGCCCTTGGACCACATTCTCTCCACCAGAGCAATACAGAAATCCTAATATTGTTGGATTCTATGAATTCATCAAGACGAATTTACCAAACAGTGTCCTTTGGAACACTGAACAGCCTAAACTCATTCATAAAAGCCAATTTAGCTTGAAGACTCCTAAGAATAACTTTTTCTTTTTTAAAGAATTTTTTCTTCACGTAAAGATTCTCTTCCTCCCTCTCCTCTCCCTCCTTGAGGAGGTAAACACTTTACTTCAGATGACACATGAACAATCGTGTTAGACACATTTCCAAAGATAGTTTTAAACACCCACCTTGCAAAATCTTGGTTTCCAAGGTGAAGCACACTTTTTTTTTAAACTTTCTTATTACCCCTGGTTGTCGCTGCCTCTCTGGGATACAGACCCGGTAGAGAGACTGCTGGCCCAAAAGCTATGCCCAGTTGGACAGTCCTTGGGGGGCAGTTCCAGATTGTTCTCTAGAATGATTGGATCAGTTCCAACAACTCCACCAACAATGCATCAGTGTCCCAGTTTTCCCGCATCCTCTCCAACTTGTATCGCGATCTTTTCCTGTCATCTTAGCCAGTCTCAGGGATAATGTGCATTTCTCTAATCAATAAGCGATTTGGTTTTTATATGCTTAGAAATGGTTTTAATTTTTTAAATTAAATTGTTCATATCCTTTGACCATTTATCAATTGGAATGGCTCGTAACCAGAATACTTTTTTTTTAAGACTACATTACATAAGGGTTCTAGAACCAGCTATGGCTCTGGCTGTGGGAGACCTCAGCAAATGGGCCTTAGTTTTCCTACTATAAAATGACCCGCCGACTAGATGTAAATATACTTAAGGCCCCTCCCAGCTCTGTCCTAACCTCCTCTGGCTACGAAGTGTACGTGAGGGCTCCGATAAAAGGCCTCCCGGAGTAGCGAGCCCGACTCCCCAGACCGGGAGGCCCACAGAACCGGGAGGCTGAGGAGAGCGAGCGGGGCCTGGGTTAGAGCAGGGGTCAGCTGGGGCCCGGGCCTGGAAGGTGTCATACCGGTTCTGGCGGAGTGAGACAGGAGCCGGAGAAAGTGAGGTGACGGCACTCCGGGAGGCCCCGGCGCAGGGCGTGAGGTGAAAGGTTAACACCCCGGGAGCCATTCCCCTGAGTCACCGGAAGCCCTGCCACCAGCTGACTTCCTAGGGGAGAAGCCTGGAAAGTCGTCCCTTATCTTTAGGGAGAGGCCGGGCTGGGCACCGAGAAAAGGACCAGGGAGAAAACTGTTTATTGTTGGGGCGGGGTGGGCCCCGTGGGAGCTGCCTGCATTATCTGCGCTCTAGGGGAGGCCTCCTCCGGGAAGTCCTCCGAGCCTGCGGCCCGGACCAGACCAGGCCCGACATCTTCTTCCCCCCCCCCCCCCCCCCCCCCGCGCGTGGGTCCTAGTGTTCGGTTCTGCCCCGGCCCCAGACCGAGCTCCTCCAAAGAGGGAAAACCTGGATAAGAGTGAGGGGGACTGGATTGGATGCAGGACACTTCAGAATGTTTTCACAATTAGAGGTTAGCAAAAATAAGGCTGCGTTCGCGCGCGCGCACAAGTTCAGGGACTCCCGGAAAGGGACCCGCAGAGCAGGACTCCGGGTCTAGAGCGCCCGACGTTAGATGATGGCTCAGGCCTTCCCGCTCTATCAGCCGGGCCCTGGTTCCAGGCTCCGGCGGGCACAGGCCTCCTCACAGCGGAGGGAGGCAGGTGGATCTGGGGGATGGGCCGCCCGACCCCCACTCCAGAGACTCAGCTCCCACGTGGCCGAAGCTCCGACCGCGGCTGGGCGGGCCGGAACCTCGAGGCACTATAAAGGGGGCTGGGAGTGGGTGGCGTTCTCTTCTGGAAAGGAACGGGAACCCGGACCGTCTCAGGCAGCGTCTCCGGGCCTCCCACAACCCAGGCAACCTTTTTCCCAGCTTAGTTTAAACACGCTTTGTCTCTGCTGGGGGCCGAGAGGGGGCGGGTCGGTGACGTTAGGTTATTTGCATCAGCCCCGCCTTTCCTCCGGAGTGCCCTAGGGTCTGGGGAATGGGCGGGGCTTCATTTGCATCCTTCCGCCCCTCTCTGGAAGCGTGTGGGGGGAGCCGGAGGGGAGTGGGGGGCGGGGCTCTGCGAGGCGGGGCGGGGCGGAGCCGGGATGGGGCGGTGCGCGTCGCGGGCCCCAGCGGAAAAGTTTTTCCAGGCAGAGTTTTGGCGGCGGCGGCGGCGGCGGCGGCGGCAGGGCGGTCGGAGCCGGGCCATGGACGCGCTCAAGTCGGCGGGCCGGGCGCTCATCCGCAGCCCTAGCATTGCCAAACAGACGTGGGGAGGCGGCGGGCGGCACCGGAGTGAGTGTGCGCGCCCCTCGGAGCCCTTTTCCTCCCCTCCCCCATTCCACCCCGCTCCACCCCCCACCCCACCCCCGCCGGGAGGCCTCGGGCCGGGAGTTTGACAAAGTTTAGTCTCGGCCCCAGGAGGGCGGGGGCGGCGGGGGCGGGGGTGCAGCACCTGCGCAGGGGTGCGTCTGGGTGAGTGCATGCGTGTGCACGTGTGTGCGCGTGCGAGTATGCTCGTGCGTGTGAGTGCACGCGTGCGTGAAGCACAACTTTTATGAGAGCGCTTAATTCCCCCTTTCTTCGTCTGGTCCTGTTTCTTGGGGGGCCGGAGGACCCCTTTTCACCCTCGGCTGACCCAGACCCGGGGGTCCCGGGAGGGAGAGGCTCAGCCCCGGAGCGCGCACTGGAGCCGCCGAATTGTGCTGGAACACTCCGCTGCGAAGCTGTGCGCCCCCTGGACCTGTTTCTCTAACTATAAAGGGGGCGGC
>NC_133619.1:605621180-605678680 GCF_048593235.1 Sminthopsis crassicaudata | reverse complement strand
CCCTATTTCCACTTTACTGAGAGCTCCCTATTATTATCATTATCACTTCACTCTATCTTTGATTAGATTAATATTAAGACGTTGCCATGTTGTTCGGGTGCTCAGAAGTCTCTGTTGCTTCCTGTTGCCTGTCGTGGGGGTCACCTGTTAGGATTACTAAGTGAGAACTCGGGTTGTCTGGACAATTACAAGGTGAGAACTCAGGTTGACTTGATAGAGGGGGCAAGCTCATTGGCTGGGGTGGTTCTTCCCAGAAGCCCTTGCATTATCCCACGCCCATTCTCTGGGAGAATAAAAGAGAGGACTCTCAGAGAAAGAAGAAGACTCTCTGCATTACATCAGGCCTGACGGGGCTCTCTGCAGGAAGGGAAGTCACTTCTAAGGACAAGAGTTAACAGCAACTGCCTGGAGACAACGGTTCTCTACAGGAAGAAGAATCTGTCGGAGAGATTTGAGTAAAAGACACAGCAGATCTCTTCCCAGAGAGCGATCCAGCAGCTTCTGGAGACGACAGCTCGCTACAGTCACCCACTCATTCTTGTTGCTCCCCTCTCTGCCCCAGACAAACCGGACCCCCCTCGGGATGTGCCAGTGCTTTCTCAGCTCTTTCCTCAGCCTCCAGTGCTCCTCCTCCTCCCTGTTGCCCTCCCGGATTCCTCCCTGCCTCAGCGTCAGGCTGACCCTCTCAGTCCCCCAAAGTCGGTAACGTTCTACCCCCTCTGATCAGACGTGTGCCTGCCCCATGTGGACTTTCCTTATCAGACTTCCAAGTTCTGGGAGTGCCCGGGCTTAGCTGAATTTGTTTTCTCTTGGCCTAACACAGCGGGCATTGAAAGAAATGCTTGTGGGGAGTTACATTGTTGAGGAAACCACAGAGATGCCACTTGCAGTTTGTGTCTCTTGGGGCTTGCAGCAGGGGAGTACTGTGGGTTTGGCTCGAGTCTCTTGGTTTCTGGGATGGGCTGGTGGCTGACGTGGCTCCTGCCCTGCCCCTGGGGACATGTGCAAGGGGGCAGCGTTTGGGTAGACCCTAGCATTTTGTCCAGGGAGACTTTGGGTCACAATTGTCCCAGAGGGGTTTCTCTGTTCTCTCTGAGGGGGAAGAAAAGAGGGTCCTTAGAACACAAAATATCCAAGCTGGGAGAAATCTTAGGGCTCAGATTGTCAAAGCTGGGAGGATTTAGGACACATTGTCAGTGAAGGGATCTGAGAGTGTCATAGCTGAGAAGAGTCTTGGGATTTGAAATGACAGAGCTGAGGAGTTAAGATGCATCATGCAGATGAAAGGGACATTAGAAAATAGAAGATTACAGCTGGAAGGAGGGGAAATTTAAAACAGTGTCAGAATTAGGAGGGGCCCCAGAACATGAAATGCCAGAGCTGGGCTTTGGGACTTCCCCTTCTTATTCATTACATCCCTAGAAATTTGGTTTGAGAATGTTAGAATAGATTTCTAAGGTCCTTCCCGGCTCGGACTTTTGGGTTCCAGTGTCCCTCCTGCCTCTGACGTTCATTGTCCTAAGGGCCGTCCCACACTCATATTTTGTGGCCCTCTCGGCTTGGGCATTCCTGGCTAGCTTTTTGGATAGGTAGGGGCAGGGGCCTATGGCCCATATGTAACCCATTGTCCCTGTCAGTTATTTTTCTGAAAGTTCTGTCAGAATATAGCACATAGAATGTCAGCCAGAAAAGAATTTAGAACATAGACTTCCAGAGCATGGAAGGACATCAGAATTGAGGGGGAAGATAATAGAGGTGGAAGGAAGGGAAGCCTTATAACACAAATGGCTGGGGGGGGGCATTAGAACCCAGAAGGTCAGAGCTGGAAGAGCCCTTAGAACCTAGGAGGTCAGAGCTAGGAGAGCCCTTAGAACCCAGGAGGTCAGAGCTGGGAGAACCCTTAGAACACAGGATGTCAAAGCTGGGAGGGCCCTTAGAACCCAGGAGGTCAGATCTGGGAGAACCCTTAGAACACAGGATGTCAGAGCTGGGAGGGATCTTAGAGACACCCTAGCTCCTTTTGCAGACCTGGAGCCTTCAGGCCCAGAGAGAAAAAAGGACAGGTCATATAGATAGTTTGGTCTAGAACTCTTTGTGTCATTCTTGCTTTCCACCTCCTTGCCTTCTTGTTCCCCAGAGAATTTTAATAGAGCCATAAATATTTTATAATTTTCTTCCCCTTGGGCTTGATTGGGGAGCTGTTTGTAGTTCCTAGCTTCCTTGGTCTTGAACCTTTGGGGTTCTCTGGGTTGGGAGAGAATGGAAGGAGAGGGAGGTAGTTCTCTTCTTGAAGTGAGGGAAGTTCCCTTCTATTAAACCGTCTCTTGAGGGGAGTTTTTGGTGCCATCCTTGCCAGCCCCACTGGTTCCCTGGACATCAGCCCAGATTCCCCACCTGAGGAGCCTTCCCTTTGCTGGAGTTCAGGAGTGACAGGTTGGTAGTATGGACCTTCCAGAGGATGGCATCATTAGCCCTGTGGAAGGTGAGCCAGAAGGGGGGAGAGAAAAGAGGGTCCCAGGGATCCCAGCTCTAAAAGGGACCTCAGGTGTTTTCTAGCCCAACCCCTGCATTTTACAGATGAGCAGACTGAGAGGAGTGACCTGCGGGCAGTGAGATTGGCAGAGTGAGAGGCCTCGAGCTGCAAGACAGAGCTGGCCTTCCCCTTTGCCTGGGCACACTGACCTGCCAGGTGGACTAGAATATGCCGTTTTGATGTGCCCTTTAATAGCAGCCATTACCTAACACTCACTTATCTCATTTTCTTTTCCCGGTGCCCCAGACCAGGTGACATTATTCCCACTGGACACATGGCTCTTTGCTCGGGGTTAGAGGCACTAATTTCCCTACAGCCTCTCAGGGCTCCCATCCCTGGGCTTTTTTTCCTTACTCATTGCATCTCTAGGAATTGGGTTTGAGAACATCAGAATAGCTAAGTCCCTCCTGGTTTGGATGTTGCGGGTTTCAGTGTCCCTCCGGGATCAGATGGTTGTGGTCCTAAGGGCCGTCGCTCGCTCACATTTTGTGTTCTCAGGCCCTCTCACTCGGATGTTCTGGGCTAGCTTCTTGGCTAGACAGGGACCGGATCCAGTGCCTGTGGTCCCTGTGGGACCCACTGTCCTCGTCTGTCGCCTTTCTGAGAGAGAGTGATGGCCTCTCATGGATGCTACTCGCCCTCCCAGGGCCCCGTGTGGAGGCCTGACTCCAGTCCCTGTGGGCTCAGACGATAATGAGAATGGACAGATCTCATTAACATCTGCTTGTGTACCAACTTGAGGCAACAAGTTAGACGGAACATATGGTCTGTCCTCATTTAGCTCTGGTAGCAGGTCATCTGTAAAATGGCGGAGCTAAAATAGCGCCATCACTGCTGACAAATGTCTCTAAAAATAGGCCCAGCTGGAAGGGGGCTGGAAAGCAAAGAGGAGTTTTTCTGAGGGTTGGGATTGGGCCTGGTGCTTTCTAGGTGGTTTGAGGCTCACCCTCTTTTATTTTTAGTTTTTAAAGCCTTTTATTTTCAAAAACACATAATTTTCAACATTCACCCCTGCAAAATCTTGTGTTCCAAATATTTTCCCTCCCTTCCCCCAGGTGGCAAGTAATCCAATATATGTTAAACATGTTCAGTTCTTCTATACATATTTATGCAGTTATCTTGCTGCACAAGAAAAGTCAGATCAAACAGGAAAAAAATGAGAAAAAAAACAACCTAACAACAACAAAATACTACCTTGTGGCCCACACTCAGTTCCTATAGTCCTCTCTCTCTGGATGCAGATGCTCTCTCCATCACAAGATCATTGGAATTGGTCCAAATCACCTCATTGCTGAAGAGACCACGTCCATCAGAATTGATCATCATTTAATCTTGTTGCTGTGTATAATGATCTCTTCTCAACCTTCCTCTTGAAAGAGCCCCGCCTTGGATGTGGAATCATGATATTGCCAGATGGACCAGCCATTCAGAACCTGGGCTTAGGGGAGAATGAAGGAAGTTAGGGGCTCTAATTTACATTTGGTGTCATTGATACAGTGTCCATTGAGCTCCTCTGGGTGCTCTTCCTGAGTCTTTGACAATAGAGTAAGGCTGACATTGTTTTGGCGGAACCTTTAGAACAGAATCCAGCCTGAAGTGGAGAAGTGAGAGGCTTCCTGAGGCAGGGAGAGCACGTTCTCTGGACACTTAGTGCTTGTGTGTCCTTGGGAAGCAATCTACTGGCCTCTCTGGGCCTCAGTTTCCACATCTGTGAAATGAAAGAATTGGATTAGGTGGTCTTGAAGGGCCCTTTTAGCCCTGTGATGTTATTCTGACTTAAGGTCTAAACCTTGAAAAAGGGATGGGACTGGAGTCGGTGGAAGACTAGTGGGAGATTACTATGGGGAAAGGGAGGAAGAGAAAGCAAAGAGGAAAGAGGAAGAAGGCTTGTGTTGGGCCTCAGACGTCCTCTGAGGAGGCTTCTCGTTAGAAATCTGTGATCCGATGTGTATCCTCTACAACCGATGACCTTTGCAGAATTAGAATTTTGGGTCCTAGGGTTTTATGTATCTAAGAATCTTAGAACAGGAAGGGCCCTTAGGACCTGGGATGTCAGAGTTGGGAGGGCCCTTAGAACCCAGGAGGTCAGACCTAAGAAGGAATTTAGACCACAGAATGTCAGGGCTTGTGTGGGGGAAGCAGTTAAAACAAAGAAAGTGGGAACTGAGAATAGAGAATACATAATCTGTCTTTTGGCCTTTAAAGATCCAGAATTCCATCGGGATAGTAAAGTGACATACTGACATAGATTACAGCCCCTTCTGTGCTTAGTTGATGGCCAGTCTCTGTTACTGCGATTGGTCATTCTGTTGGCAAACTGGTGATAAATGAGTCCCTTGAGGCTGCACCTCGAGTAACAGGTGATGGGGAGTCCCTCATGGAGCTTGAATCTGAAGCCTTTTGACCTTGAGTTCTTGAGTAGGAGCCCCCACTTTTCTTTCCTGTGTCTTTCCTGGCACTGTGTGATCCTCAGAGTGTTAGGGAGCCATTGGTACTCTTTGAAGTGAAGGGGTTCCATGGCCAGAGCTTAGGAGTGTTGTAGACCAGTCAGAAGGTGCAGTGCAGTAGCAGCAGTCTGGGTGGGAGGTGATGAGCCTTTAGCTAGTCTTGTGGCTGCTGGGATAGAGAGAAGGAGCTGGGGGAGAGCTGTTGTCAAGGCAGAAATGGCCAGCTTTGGTCATGGTTGTGCGTTGTATTTGGAGGTGAGGAGTGGAGATTGACATTGACGTTGTCAGCCTGTGTACCTGGGGTAGGGGTGGCCCCCTTTACAGTAAAAGGAAAGTTTGTACGTAAGAATGGGGGAGATTAAATAATGACATCCTGTTTGCCCTGCTGCATTTGAAAGCTACAGTTCAGATATCTGGGAGGTAGTTGGAGATCCATAACTGTAACTTAGGAGAGAGACCCAGGCTGGCTTTATAGATCTGAGAGCATAAGGGAACCCATGGGTGTTGATAAGATTACTAGTGAGATGATAGAGATCAAAAAGAGGTGGGGACCCAGGTCAGAGCCCTAGAAGGGGAGGGGCTCTCACAATCAGAAGGCTTGGAAAGACTAGACTGGTTATATGGCAGCCCAAATTGCTGAGTTTGAGGAAATTCAGTTGGACTCACTATAAAGGAGGGTTTTAACTATTTTAACTGACTGGAAGTAGACCAGGCTGCCTTAAGAAGGGGTAGGTTCTTCTCCCTAAATTCTCTGGCCTAGGCTGGGGTGCACTCCTCTGGCTGTGAGAGACTGGTATCACTGATTGGACTAGATGGCCTGAGGATCTCTCCCAGATGAGATTCTGTGACTCCTTCCCCACTGCAGAGGCAGACATTGCAGCTGGTTACCCTGGGCAGGTGGGATTGTGAATGGTGGGGACGGGTTCTAGGACACCCCCCCTCATTCCGGGAAGGCTTCTTTGAGAGGAGGCGTTTCAGATTTGGGAAAGAGGGAGTCTGGCCACTTGGGGAGGAACTTGGCTTTGCTGAGTGCCAAGCATCCCCAAGTCAGGGGGAGACAAATGTTTTGAGACTGAGGAGGTCATTGGGCGACCTTGGCAAGTGCTTATTGCCATGGATTGGAGGGAGCAGAAACTACATTGGACAGGGTCCAGGAGAGGGTTGGGAGCTCAGTGTATGTTCTAAAGGAAGGAGAGGAGTCAGTGGGACTGCAGGGAGCACAGCCCAAGGTAGTGCAGGCCTGAAGTCCTAGGATCCGAATGTTTGCGGAGATGAAAGGCGAGTGAGAGGGACTGTTACAGGAGTCCTTGGGGAGTTGGTCCTTGGAAGGAAATTGCCGCTTTTGCTTGTAGTTGAGAGAGGAAGAGAATCATAGTTGTGGAACTGGACCGGACCTCCGAGGCTGTCTTCTCCAGCCCCCCACTTAAACATGAGGCTTTCATCGGAACTCTTCTGGATTGTAGGGCTGACTGGCAGGCTTTCCTATCTATTTAAAACATTAACACTTTTTCAACTAACAAATTGTGTTTCCTCCCAGCTTCCCTCTGTGACACACAAGCAGAGTCAGGCAAACTAAGTCCCCAGGTTGGCGGTGTCCTTCGTCACGAGTCCCTTGGCTCTCTGGTAAGAGGGGCAGGCGTGGTTCTGGGCCACGCTGAGAGCCACTTTCTGGGCCACATTGGTGCTAGTGGGGTTCAGGGCCAGCCTGGCGGCAGGGAACCCCACACTAGCTTTGGGGGAGATCCCTTTTCTCCTGTAAGATGGAGTAGCCAGGCATCCATGAAGACCCCTCCTGATTCTGACATCCAGGTTCCTTTGAGAACAGGGAGAGAATCAAAGAAGGCAGGGGCAGAAAATCCTCCCTCCTCCCAAGGTTAAGTCCACTTCTCTCCCGGGGGAGAGTGAGACAGCTGAAGCTGCAGAGTCTTCTTGTGGAGCCTTCGGAGGGTTAATTCAATGTAAATACCATGGCCTGTTGTGGCTTGTGGTTAGCAGAGCCCACATGGCCTGCCTGAGACTTGCTGGAGCCCTGTCTTGGGACTTCCTTCCTGCCAGCCCCCAGGGAGGCAGCTCAGGGGACGCTGCTCCAGGTCAGCATTGGCGTGAGAACCCCAGAACCAAAATCAGACTCATCGTTCTTCAGTGGGCCCTTGGACTCCTGCAGGCTCCCTGCTGGGAAAGGGAGTTCTGTAGCACCAGGACTGGGCCAGCCAACTAGGGTGCAGGACACACCGAGCTCATCCTCACAGAAGTGCATTCTTTTGTGCTTTTAAAAAATATAGGCTTTATTGCTTAATTTTTAAATAAGTAGTGAAATAAGTGACAGCTTTGGGTAGAGCTGGGTTCCTGCCTCTGACACTTATCCCTCTGTGACTTTGGGGAATTCACATAGCCCCTCACGGGCCTCAAGTTTGCTCATCTATTAAGTGAAAGAGCGGGACTCGATGGCCTCTAATGACCCTTCCAGGAACTGATTCTCTGAACCTTCGCTCTAAAGCTGCGAGCCTGCAAAACCGATTTCACTACCCAGAGAGCTGTTTAAGAAAGAATAGAATGGAGGGAAAAAGGCAGAATGGCAAAACTGAAAGTGTCGCCAGAGTCTAGCTGTAGAGGCAGTGTTGGCTCACAGTCTCCTGCCTCTGTAGGAGAAGAGAGAGGCTCACTTCTAATGACATATCTGTTATTTTAATTACTTGTTTTTGTTCTTTACATTTACATCATTGTAGTCATTGTGTGTGTTCCTTACTTTACTTTGTATCTGTTCATGTGAACCTCCCCACACCATTCTCTGTCCAGAATTATTTCCAGGCTTTTGCTGTTTTGTTTTTTAATTTTATTTTTCCAGTTACATGTAAAGGTAGTTTTTTTTTTCTTTTGATTTTTAATTTTGTCTTTCATTTGTTATATGTAAATTACATTTTAATTGCCCAAAAGGGTTATAATTAAATCTCAGTAGCTTCTCTACCCTTAACTATCCTTGAACCCTCATGATGAAGAGTTACATGAATTTAAAATCTTTTCCCAAATTGACATGTTTAGTCAATAAAATTACTCAAAAAAGATAGTTTTCAACCTCCATATTTGTAAGACTTTAAAGTTCCAAATTGTTCTCCTACCCTTACCTTCTCCCTTCCCAAGCAAGCAATCCGATATAAGTTAAACATGTCCAATCCTTTAAACTAATTTCATATTTGTCATATTGTACAAGAAAAATCAGACCAAAAGGGAAAAAAACAAAAGAAAGAAAAAGCTTACAATCAAAAAAAGGTGAAAATACTATGTTTTGATCCACATTCAGTCTCCATAGTTCTGTCTCCAGATGTAACTGGTACTTTGTATCACAAATTTATTGGACTTGCCTTGAATCACCACATTGCTGAGAAGAGCCAAGTCTCTCACAGTTGATCATCTTATAATTTTACTCTTACAGTGCACAATGTTCTGGATCTGCTCACTTCACTCAGCATCAGTTCCTGTAAGTCTCTCCAGGCCTCTCTGAAATTATCCTGCTGATCACTTCTTATAGATCAATAATATTCCATTGCACATATATGCCATAACTTATTCAGCCATTCCCTAGATGATGGGCATCCTCTCGGTTTCCAGGTCTTTCAGGCCTTTGCTTTTCTGCAAAGCGCTGCTGGGGATATTTTGTTGTTTTGGGGGGCCTTTGTGACTTAAGCCTCAAATCTGACAGTGGATTTCTCCCTCTTCTCCTCTCTGCCTTCCCAGTGAGGTCAGTGGGGCAGTAGGGTCCCCTGTTTATAGAAGAGTGTGTGTGGCTGAAGTCCGAGCTAGGAAGAGCACAAGGCGAGACTCCTCCCCATGCTTCCCAAGACCCTGTCTATTTTCTCCATTGGAGCCAAACTCCAGAAATGCAAGCGGGGAGCCCTGTCCCACGTCTGGCTATATTTAGTTGCATCCCCTCCCATCCAGGGATTCCCTCAGAACCTCTGGCCTGGGTCACCATTAACCCCGAGTCTCAAACCTCCCAAGCTGTTTAGCCTAATCTCTATCAGAGCAGGAATTCCTCCTTTATCATCCCTTGGTGGAAATTCTTCCTCAGCTCTGCTTGGAGATATCCATCAAAGGGGGAACCCACCACTTCCGGAGGCCGCCCATCCCACTTTTGGATAGCTCTGATTGTCAGGATGTTTTTCCTTAACTGCCCACTCTTAAATCTTCCTCTTTGTGACTTCCCCTCATTGTTCCTTGCTCTGCTCTTTGGGGAAAGACTCACCAATGGGATCCTTCCTCCTGGGCAGAGGCCTCAGACACTTGCAGACAGAGATTCTGCTCTCTTAATTTAGCTTGTAGAAACCCTGCACGATCCCGGTCCCATTCTCACACTCTGATCTAGCCCAGCTGGCCTTCTCTCTGCTCCTTACACAGGACACTCCTTTCCCATTGCCATGAATGTGCCTGCCCTGCCTTTTCTCCCTTCCTCTGCCTTCAAGAAACAGCCAAGCACTGCCTGCAAGGAGCTTTTTTCTGATTCCCCCAGTGCTGGGGGGGGGTGAGGGGCTGCCTTCTCTCCCTGATGCCAGCCCGCGGTTAGCTCCTTGTGTCTGTTTTGTTTTTAGGCCGTCTGGATTTCTGTGCGGACTCCTTGTCGCCCTCGTTAATTATGCTGTAAATTCTCTGCAAGTAGAGATTGTGATTTTTGTTCACATGTAACATGCGCCTAATAAATGTGTTGATTGATTGGTTCTCCAGGTCAGGTGTCTTCACTGCCTTTGACTGATTGTCCTATAATGTGGTCTTCCCATCTCCTCCTTGTTTGCTTTGGACCCATTCCAGGTTGTTAATTATCTGCCCAAAATGTAATACTCAGAATGGAACAGGTGTTTTTGTGGTGGTCAGTGGGAGGTTGGTGCACTCTGCACAGTGCGTGGAACGTAATAGGGTTTTATCAATGCCCGTTTTCTGTCTGACCAGATGGTCCCAGTAGGTCTGACACTGGACAGTGGAGCTCTCGCCTCCTTGCTATTGGGGAGTTCTGGGGTCTGTGCTGGGGCTGGGCGGACTCCGGCTGCTCCCCCTGGGCAGGCTGCCTCCTGGGGGACCCAAACCCTAGCTGATTGGGACTCTCCTGCCGGGTGACCCGCAGGCTGCCCTCTGCCTCAGGCCCCCGACCGGCCTGTTCTTCCCCCATGTGCTGCTTCTTGGCCTCCAACCCAGCCTCCAACATGGAGGGGGGGAGGGAATGCAAACTTCCTGTGTGCTGGGTCCAGAGCGTTCCTCCTCCTTCCTGCTGGGACCCTCTGGGCCTTTACATCCTGCTCTCTGATCGTTCCATTCAGACATAGCGGATGAAAGGTGGGCGTCTAGCCCCAGCTCAGAGGAGTTCACCAGCAGGGACTCCCTGCCCAGTCAGCCCTTTCCGAATGCTCTGTTTGTCAGGAGGTCGTTCCTTATGTGGAGGGGCAGCGGGTTCAGTGGGAAGCATGTTGGGAGTGGCTCGGAAGACTTGGGTTTGAGCCCCCCGGTGTGAGTGGCCGCTGTGGGATCTTGGGCAGGACCTGGAGGAGCCTTGCTTTACCCATTTGTCAAGTAGTGGATATTGGTAGTTAGACTCAGGAGCTCACAAAGGCTGCAGAAATGAGGGCCACTCTTATGTTGGGCTCAGTTTTCCTCATAAATATTGTTTATTTCTTCAGGACTGGGATTCATCGAAAGCAGAGTGGATGGTCTAGGAGTGTGTGTCCGTCTCCGTCCTTATAAAAGGATGGCGCTCACCCTGGACTTGAAGTCAGGAAGAGCTGATTCATAGGAGCTTTATGATTTGCCTCAGTTTACTCATCTGTAAAATGGGAATGATAACAATAGTTCCCACCTCCCAGGGTTGTTGTGAGGATAAAATGATTTAATATAATATAGGGTGATCCAACGAGAATCGAGCACTTTTCAAAATTTATTTTTCAGGAACTGTTATGTGTGAACATTAGTCAAAAGCGATTTGTAACAGACCTGTCTGGAAGAAAGGTGAGGAAATGTCAGGGAGGAACTCAGCAGTTTGGTGCTTTCAGTACGCTCACTGAGGACCTGGCTGCTGAGTAGCCCAGTTTGGAAAGGGTTCACTTTGAGTCACCCTGGATAGGTGAAGTATTTTGCAAACCTGAAAGTGCGACACAAAGTCTAATTGTTGTTGTGGTTGTTTATTGTTAGTATTCTCTCTCCTTCCTCTTTGCTTCCTAAGTGTTGTTCCCACCATGGTCACTGCTCCCCCACCCCCGGTCTTCCCTGGGGTGCCCGGTGGAATCCTTATTATCCTTGATCACCCCAAATTTGACTCCTAATACGATCCAGCTAATTAGCTAATCCAGCCCCCAGCTCTCCCTGGATCAGTAGGGGTCTGGCTGCTGGGGTCCCTGCGGAGTTCTATCATTGTCCCTCCATCTAGTTGGAAGAAGTAAAGCTTCCCCCTCCTCCTGTGACCACCTTCCCTCCTCTCTGGCTCCCCCTGACCTCCTTGTCAGTTCCTGCGCTCCCACTTTCCCAAGAAGTGCTCCCTCGGCGAGGGCCTACATGAGGAGGTGCCTGGCTCTGGGTGCTGTCGGCGGGCTCGTGGTCTCTTTGTCCTCCGGCCCTGCTGCTTCCTGGGGCGTTCTGGGAGAGACCTCTGGGCGGCTCATAGGGCCACGGGCAATCATGTTCACTTTGTTCCCCATCCTTTCTGCTCCTCCCCCAGAGTTGCCTGAGAACTGGACAGACACACGGGAGACCCTGCTGGAGGGGATGCTGTTCAACCTCAAGTACCTGGGGATGACCCTGGTGGAGCAGCCCAAAGGGGAGGAGCTCTCGGCGGCGGCAGTGAAGCGCATCGTAGCCACGGTGAGTGCCAGGACCCGTGGCTTCTCCTGCCCTGACCCCGAAGCTGAGGAGAGAAGAGAGAACTAATGCTCGGGCTGGGATCGGGTCTTGTCCTGCCCTGGGCCCGGCTGTGGGCTGCCTCTGTCCATGGGGAGAGGGGCAGAATGGCCCAAAGGAGGAGGCCTGGCTTGGGAGCTGGGGCTGCCGCTGAGGCCTGGAAATGTGTAACACAGACAGACCACTCCCTGGGCCTGGCTCCCTCCTCTGTCCGGTGGGGGTGGAATCAGATGCCACTTTCAGCTCCAACACTTGGGGCCTGTGGCCCGGCTCTGAGAGAGCATTGTTCTGAAAGCCATGGGGAGACAGGCGGCGGCAGCTCCCGCTGGTGTCGGGGGCACGGGACTAGAGTGTCAGAGGCCAGACCGTGGGGGTGACTCCCCGTGGGCTCTGGCTCTGCTCTCTATCCTCCCCATGTGTGCCCGGGTGAGAAGAGCAGCCCTGGGCCTGGAGTTCTGGGGCACAAGGGTCCCGATGGTGCAGGGCTGGGGCTCAGCTGTGGGCATGCCCCCAGGGGACAGGGCTGGGGCTCCTGCATGGCCACCGCAGGTTGGGGTGCCCTTCCTGGTGCCCCTTTTTTTGTTTTCACTTTTCAAAGAACCTCTTTCAAGGCTGTGCCCTGGGGTTCCCCAGCCTTGGGGCCTTAGGACAAAGAGGGGCAGGGAATCCTGGTGCTGGAGGGGAGGCCTGGTGCTGCAGAGGCGCCCCCGAGGGCCTTCCTTCTGAAGCAGCTCCTCTCCCCCACCCCACCCCCTCAGAGCCAAAGCGGAGGGCCAGAAGGTGAGGAGGAGCATGGGCAGCAGGTCCGCCATCGGCGGTTCTTTGCTGCCCTCAGCATCTTCCCTTCCCCAGTCGTCTCTTTCAGCCTAGAGTTGTCAGAAGTCAGAGCTGGGAGGGGTCAGGACCCCTGAGGAAGGAACCAGGGCAGTCAGGGCCCAGCCCTCAAGCACGGGGACCTTGCTGGGCCGGGCTTAGCCAACCTTGTCCTCTTCTCTCCCTAAGGCCAAAGCTAGTGGGAAGAAGCTCCGAAAAGTGACGCTCCAAGTCTCCCCGAGGGGCATCATTTTACATGACAGCGGGACCAATGAGCTGATTGAGAATGTTTCCATCTACAGGTAGGGCCCGCTCCCAGGGGCTGCAAGTGTGGAGGAAGGGGTTGGGGGCAAGGAGGGGCAGGACATCATTGACCTAGAACTGGAAGGGAGCTGCCGAGGCCTTTCCGTCCAGTTCCCCATCGTAGAGGTGTGCTAGCCTCCTAGGTCAGAGAGCGAATGACCTGCCAGGAGACCAGACCCTCACATTCAAAAGCGTTCCTCTGAGAAGAGCTTCAAGGCTTCCCCAGACCATCCAAGCAACAGGGAATACTTTCACCAACAAAAGCAGTGACCAATGATGTAGTGAAGCAATATAACCTAATCTAGAGATTTAACAGATTAGCACAGAAAAGAGCCCAGGTTTGGGGGCCAGAGGGTCTGGCTTCAGATTCTGCCCTTGTGTAGCAATACTTAGAAAACCATTTTATTGAAATATATTATCAAAAAAATTTTTAATCACTTTTTTCTTTTTTTTTCTTCTGTTTTTTTCTCATGATTTTTCTCTTTTATTCTGATTTTTCTCTCCCAACATAATTCATAAAAATTATGAAAAAATTAATGTATATGTTTAATCAGAAAAAAAGGTGTAAAAAATTTAAAATACCCAAAAAAACCCCAAGTTTATTGAACCCCAGGTTAAGAAATTTTGGAACAGATGATCTCTGAGATGACTTCCTATCTTTTGAGCTTTGTAGAAGCTTCTTTGAAGGCAGGGAATGCTTTGTTACCGGGGCCTAGAACATAGGGGAGACAGCCTGGCCCAGAGAAGTAGGGGCCCCAATAGCAGCGCCCCCCCAGGTCTCCCCCTGCCATTGCCCTCCCCCAGGGCTGTCTCTGTGGGTGAGGGGCTCCCTGGTGCCAAGACACCTGATGCCCTTTGACCGGTCTGGGCTCTGGGAACTTGCTTTTCTGAACATTTGGGTCATTGTGCTTCACTGTCATTGGTTCTCTCTGTAGTTCTCTGTAGTAGCAGTGGGCTTGTTTTTATGCCTCTGAATACATTCTCTTGAGAAGGTGTCTGTGAGCACAGCACGAAGGAGTCCTCTGCTGGGGGTCTCTCAGTCATGTGACTGGTGGCCAAGCTGCCAGTGATGAGCCTCTGAATGGAGTTAGGCTGGCCCTGGGATAGGAGCCAGATCGTGGCCCTGCAGGCATGGGGGCCGGAGCCTGGTCCTGCAATGGGGGTCGGAGTCTGGCCCTGTGATGGGAGCCAGAGCCTGGCCTTGTGATGGGAGCCAGAGCCTGGCCCTGCAGGGATGGGGGCCGGAGCCTGGCCCGGCTGGGCTAGCCCAGAGCAGGGTCATGGGGGCAGCAGAGACGGGCTCTGGCCAAGTCTCTTTCCCAAGTCTGTCTGTGCCACAGGCTCCCTCAGGAAGAGCCTTGTTCTGCCTCCAGCTCGGACTGTGTGTGTGTGTCTGTGCGCACATGTGTGGCCGTGTGTGCCTGTGGTGTGCTCTGGCCTAGCCTGGGCTGCTTCTGTCACAACTGCGGCCGCAGGCCCCGTGGGTGTGGACCCCTTTGGGGGGAACCAGGCGCACAGCGAACCCCTTGGTGTTTTGGGCCCTGGTCGGTGAGCACAGTTCTTGGGCTCTGGGGTTGCCGCCTTTGGGATTCTGGGGCTGGGCATTGAATGCCAGGGGAGGCCTGAGCAGAGTGCTCTGGGCCATCCGTCTTCCTCACAGCGCCCATCAGCCCAGGAGGAGGCCCTGGGAGACTTTCCTGAGAGCTCCGTCCCTGGCTGTCCCTTTCTGGGCTGTGGCCCGAGGAAGGCCAGGCGATCTTCTGGCAGTGGGGCTGATCTGGGCCTGAACCACAGAATATCCCTCAGCTGTAAGATGGAAGGACTTTAGCTGGGTAGTACTCCCCAGGCTGACTGGTTCAGCCCCTTTGTGTTACAGATGAGGGAACTGAGGCCCAGCCAAGGGATGGGGAAGTGACTTAGGCAGGTCTTGGCCAGCAGGGCCTCCACCCAACTGCCCTCTCTGCTGACCCGTTGGAACTGCCTAGCAGCGCTCTGCTGATGAGTGGTGGGGGTCCTTTCCCTGCTGCTCCTCCCTTTGGGGCTGTTGTCATTACCCCCTTGGAGACCGTATGGGGGAGGGTAAGAGGGTTCTCTCCTCAGAGAACACTCGGGCCTGGTGTGCCCCTGGGATGAGGACTAGAACCCTGGGAGGTAACGGAGCAGCCAGGGCCCTGACAGCAGAAGGTGGTGGATTTGGAGGCAGAAGGGATCTGGGCTCGGAACCACCTCTGCTACTTCCTCTTCCTTAGGTGACCGTGACTCAGGTGCATCCTGTGTCTGGCTCTTGATTTCCTTAGGCATTTGGGCCTCCCAGCCTTCCCCTTCCCCTCCCCCCCTGCCATCTTCTCCCAGGCCTAGAGCCGAGATTCTGGGAAGGAGTGGTCTCTGCTGCATCTCCCGCTTCTGGCCGTCCTCCCCTGCACGGGGCGATGAGCCTTGCACCACCTGCTTGCAGGGGCGCTGGGAGGATGTGGTGACTGGTCTGACTAAAGCTGATGCTGGTCTAAAAGCCTCTTCTTGTTCACTTCTGTGACTCACCAATGATCCCATTTGGGGTTTTCTTGGTAGAGACACTAGAGGGGTTTGTTAGTCGGGATGGAATCCTTGAGACCTGGAGGACAATTCTTATGTGACGAGACGGGAGGGCAAGAAGGGACAGGGGCTAAGCAGGGTGAGCCCGAGCACGGCTACTCTGGGGGAGGAAGCAGAGGGCAGGTGGGAATAACTGCTCTGCTCTGTCAGCCTCCTCTCTCACAACACACGCACACATGCTCAAGCACAGGGGATTGGAGAGAAAACTTCCTCGGGTCTTTTTTTTTTTTGGCCAGTAACTTGGTGTGTAAACTTCAACAAGCCTCTTTCCCCCTGTGGTTCTCTTGGCTTATTCATCTGAGAATGAAAAATTGGTGTCCCTCCCATTCCTGATATCCCATGTTCTAAGATTCCTCCCAGCTCTGACCTCCTGGGTTCTAAGGGCCCTCCCAGCTCTGACCTCCCGGGTTCTAAGGGCCCTCCCACCTCTGACCTCTTGGGTTCTAAGATTCCTTCCAGCTCTGACATCCCATGTTCTAAGGCCCTCCCAGCTCTGACCTCCTGGGTTCTAAGGGCCCTCCCACCTCTGACCTCTTGGGTTCTAAGATTCCTTCCAGCTCTGACATCCCATGTTCTAAGGCCCTCCCAACTCTGACATCCCGGGTTCTAAGGGCCCTCCCAGCTCTGACCTCCCGGGTTCTAAGGGCCCTCCCAACTCTGACCTCCCGGGTTCTAAGGGCCCTCCCAACTCTGACATCCCGGGTTCTAAGGGCCCTCCCAGCTCTGACCTCCTGGGTTCTAAGCTCCCTCCCAGCTCTGACCTCCTGGGTTCTAAGCTCCCTCCCAGCTCTGACCTCCCGGGTTCTAAGGGCCCTCCCAGCTCTGACCTCCTGGGTTCTAAGATTCCTTCCAGCTCTGACATCCCATGTTCTAAGGGCCCTCCCAGCTCTGACCTCCTGGGTTCTAAGGGCCCTCCCCGCTCTGACCTCCTGGGTTCTAAGGGCCCTCCCAGCTCTGACCTCCTGGGTTCTAAGGACCCTCCCAGCTCTGAAATCCTATGTTCTAAGGGCCCTCCCAGCTCTGACCTCCTGGGTTCTAAGGGCCCTCCCAGCTCTGACCTCCTGGGTTCTAAGGGCCCTCCCCGCTCTGACCTCCCGGGTTCTAAGGGCCCTCCCACCTCTGACCTCCTGGGTTCTAAGATTCCTTCCAGCTCTGACATCCCATGTTCTAAGGGCCCTCCCAGCTCTGACCTCCTGGGTTCTAAGGGCCCTCCCCGCTCTGACCTCCTGGGTTCTAAGGGCCCTCCCAGCTCTGACCTCCTGGGTTCTAAGGACCCTCCCAGCTCTGACATCCCATGTTCTAAGGGCCCTCCCAGCTCTGACCTCCTGGGTTCTAAGGGCCCTCCCCGCTCTGACCTCCTGGGTTCCAAGGACCCTCCCAGCTCTGACCTCCTGGGTTCTGAGGGCCCTCCCAGCTCTGATATCTCATGTTCTAAGGACCCTCCCAGCTCTGACCTCCTGGGTTCTGAGGGCCCTCCCAGCTCTGACATCCCGGGTTCTGAGGACCCTCCCAGCTCTGAAAATGTCTTCTCTAACTGTGACTTAAACCTTCTCTTAACCATTGTTTATCAGGGGGACTTGCTCTGGGGCAGGTCATTCCTTGAGGCCATTTCACGAAATGAAATTGCTCACAATAACCCAGCTCCCAGTTCTCTTCTAGCACATGAAGCCTCACAAAAGGACTTGCTCACCCCATCCCTGCCAGGCAGGAAGGACACATGATTATCCCCACCCTCCAGATGCAGGAGCAGGCAGATGGGAGTTCTGGGCCCGTTGGCTGGCCAAGGCCCGAGGGAAGGCTCCAATCCGGGTCTCCTGAGTCCAACTCTCTGCTTTGCAGCCTAGCCACAGGCTCCTGCTCAGGGTTAAGGCCTTTGGGAGATGAGGAATTAGATCGGGCCCAGGGAGGGTCACTCTCTAAGAATCAGTAACAATACCAGTATTTGGCTTATAAAGTGCTTTAGGTTTGCAGAGCTCTTTACAGTTTGCAAGAATACTCATATTAACTCTTGAAGCTTTATTACTGAATGGAGAAATAAGGAATTGTACTGCAGGTCTCGGGGGTTCTGATGGGCAGCAGCTGTGGAGGAGCGTGGGCTGCCTTGCATAGGCCCCATGGGAGCTGCGGTCCCTTTCTGGGACCACCTGAACTCTCCCAACCAGCATTTGTCCCCATGGTCGCATGGGTGAGCTCCCCCACCTGCCTGGGCTGCTGCGAGTGCCCACCTCAGCTCTTGCCTCCTTGGCTTCCTCTCCCCACTTCCCACGCTCTTCAGCACTGCGGACAGCCAGCCCTCCAGATCTCATGACTTCACTTCTCTGCTAAAAGACGTTCAGTGGCTCCCCATTGTCTGCCGAGTAAAGGTCAGACTCTGGGGCCTGCTGACTGAGGTTTTCTTTTCCCAGTCCTTTTTGGGCCCCAAATCAGGGCGGAACGGGGGGGGGAGCAGATGGAGGGCTGACAGCAGGTCTTTCCACTCCCGGCTCTCAGTTTACCGACTCCTGGTACCCATGAAAGGAAGGGTGAGAGTCTGCTGCTGCTCTGCCTGCTAAAGGTCCCCTAACTCTGGTATCCCCTAAGTCAGTAATCATAGTCATCTCCCTCTAATACTCTGGGTTACCAAGTGCCTTCTTCCCAGCTCTGCCACCAGGCAGGCAGGTCTCTTGTGGCAGAAACAGGGAAGTCACAGCAGCGTGCTGAGTAGTGTATGTGACCCTGCTTGGTGGCAGGGGGATGGATCCATGACCTCAGTCTCCCAGCCTTGGCATCCTAAGTTGGCCCAGAGAGCCGAAGTGGCAAAACCCAGCCAGCTTGTCTCCCCGGGGGGATGCCCGCCTGCCCGCGGGAGGGTCTGGGGTTGGCAGGGGACCGCCTCCTAACCCTCTGCCCTCCCCACCTCCAGGATCTCCTATTGCACTGCAGACAAGATGCACGACAAGGTTTTCGCCTACATTGCCCAGAACCAGCAGAGCGAGAGTCTGGAGTGCCACGCATTTCTCTGCTCCAAGCGGAAAATGGTTAGTGGGTAGCCCTGGGCCCTAGGGCGGTGAGCCCCTTGAGGTGTTGGGGGGAGGGGAGAAGAGCCTGAGTTGGGAGCCCCTTGTTTGGGGCTTGTCCCTCCATCCATTCAGTTCCATGCCTTATTTCTGCCCTGGGCTCCCTGGGGCATCATTTCATTTCTTTTCTGTGACATAGGGAAATCCTGAGAAATATATGACAATTCAGTGTTTATCCTCAGGAGACCCAGGCCGGAGGGGGAGAGGGAGACACAGAAGACCCTTCCCTCAGGGGTCAGTCCCCTGGTTTGAGCAAGAAGGCATAGGCCCACTGGAAAGGGAGAGAGAACCTGGATGGGGAAGCCTTAGCACTCAGAATGCCACTGGGCAAAGATCCAGGAAATCACAGAACAGGACTGGGTCTGGGTGAAATCAAGAGAGCTGGAGGCAGCCAGGGAGATATCTCCTGGCCCCCCAGTTATGTAAGGTCTCTGCCTGCAGGATGGCACTTCTCCCCACCCTGTTCTTTCTTGCTAAGTCTGTTCTGAGTCCTCAAAATATCAGAGCTGGATATACAGAACCCAGGAGGTCAGAGCTGGGAGGGCCTTTAGAACTCAGGAGGTCAGAGCTGGGAGGTCCTTAGAACTCAGGAGGTCAGAGCTGGGAGGGCCCTTAGAACCCGGGAGGTCAGAGCTGGGAGGGCCCTTAGAACCCGGGAGGTCAGAGCTGGGAGGGCCCTTAGAACTCAGGAGGTCAGAGCTGGGAGGGCCCTTAGAACCCGGGAGGTCAGAGCTGGGAGGGCCCTTAGAACCCGGGAGGTCAGAGCTGGGAGGGCCCTTAGAACTCAGGAGGTCAGAGCTGGGAGGGCCCTTAGAACCCAGGATGTCAGAGCTGGGAGGGCCCTTAGAACATAGGATATCAGAGTTGGGAGGGCCCTTAGAACCCAGGAGGTCAGAGCTGGGAGGGCCCTTAGAACCCAGGAGGTCAGAGCTGGGAGGGCCCTTAGAACCCAGGAGGTCAGAGCTGGGAGGGCCCTTAGAACCCGGGAGGTCAGAGTAGGGAGGGTCCTTAGAACCCAGGAGGTCAGAGCTGGGAGGGCCCTTAGAACCCAGGAGGTCAGAGCTGGGAGGGCCCTTAGAACCCAGGAGGTCAGAGCTGGGAGGGCCCTTAGAACCCAGGAGGTCAGAGCTGGGAGGGCCCTTTTGCTCTCCTATTTGCTAAGTACCCAATGTCCAAGGGACACTATAACACCCTGACAGGATCAGCATTGTGGGGTCAAAAGAGCCCAGGATATCATCCCCTTATTTCCTCCTCTGGAAAGAGGAATGATTATGAGCCTAGAACCCTTCGTTAGGGAGGTTGCTGAATGTGAATCACCCTCTAGAGGCAGCATCCAGGGGCTGGTGAGCAGACAGGGCCATCTCTATGCTACAACAGAAAGTGAGGCCTTGTGAAAGTGATTGGTCTGAAGCACCACCTGGAGTTCAAGTTAGGAGCTGGGCTTGGATCTTCCTGCTTTTGTCACTGAGACCCTTCCCAAGATAGGACCTGGGAAACTGAGAGTGGGAGTTGTGGGAAGAGAATCTTGTGTCTCGGGGAGAGTTTTGTCCTCCAAACGTGACACAGGTTTCAAAAATGCTTCATGGTTATTTTGGGAAAGAAAAAAGAAACCTGCTTTCTTGTCCTGCTCTTAAGTTTGCTCCGTTCTGTCCCACTGGCCCTCTGAGGGGCTCCTAATACCTTTTCCTCCACTTGAGGACCAGAATTGCAGTTTATTAATATGCTTCAATCCCAAAAGGACTCTGGCCAAATTAAGTGGGTCAGTGAATATAGGGTGGAATCAAAAGACCCGAGTTAAAATTTCAACTCAGACGTTAGCTGGGAGACTCTGGGCAAGATTCCTAGCTTCTTTCAGCCTCAGTTTCCTCTTCTGCAAAATGGGAACAATAACTTCAGTCAGACTTTGAAAGCCTTAAAGTCTTATAGAAATGTTAGCTTTTGTTATCATTGGCTTATTTTGGAAAATGTTGATTTGGTTCCAACCCTCACTTTTTGTTTTTTGATGTTGTGGACTCTCTTATTTTTGAATTTATGTCTCCAATACCCGTCACTTAGTAGGTACTTAATAAATGTGTGAGACATAGATGCTTAATAAATGTGCAGAGTTTCATTCTTCAGAAGATAAGGACATTATGATACGGTGAGGGGAGCACAAGACTCAGAGTCTGAAAGATCTGAAGTTGCACCATGTTCTTGCTGACTCTGGGGCTCCGGGCCTCCCATAGTTTTCTCATCTGTGAAATGGGTGTGATGATCCCAGACTTCTGAGGAGACTTGGATCTTTAAATCACGAGATCTCAGACCTGGATGTGTCTTGGACTTTTGTGACAGTGTTATGAGAGTTCCAGCCTCTTTTTGAAATAATGTTTTTGTTTTTGTTTTTAATCACACATAATTGGGCAAAATGCTGTACATTTCTGTTCGAGGTTAGTGAAAATTAAAGGTGTTAGGTTTTTCCTCATTCAAGCTCATAGATCCAGGAAGATGATCCATGGACCTTCAGTTAAGAGCTCCTTCTTTAAAGCCTGAAATGGGTTAGTATTTTGAAACTCAAATGAGTTATTGGATAAAGAAGCTTGTTGTGGTCTTTGGGGGCTCTCTCCCTGAGAAGTCACTGAGAAGACTGAGGCCCCTGGGGGAGCAGCCCCAGGGAGACCCCTGCTTCCCCTTCTAGCACTTTCTGCCTCATCTTGGGCAGTCTGTTATCTCTCTCTCTCTCTCTCTCTCTCTCTCTCTCTCTCTCTCTCTCTCTGTCTCTGTCTCTCTGTCTCTCTGTCTCTCTCTGTCTCTCTCTCTCTCTGTCTCTCTCTCTGTCTCTGTCTCTCTCTCTCTCTCTCTCTCTCTCTCTCTCTGTCTCTCTCTCTCTCTGTCTCTCTCTCTCTCTCTCTCTCTCTCTGTCTCTCTCTCTGTCTCTCTCTCTCTCTCTCTCTCTCTCTCTCTCTCTCTGTCTCTCTCTCTCTCTCTCTCTCTCTCTCTCTCTCTCTCTCTCTTGTCTCTTTCTTCTTCCATCTCTCCTTTTGTCCTGTCCCTTTTTCTTTTTGTCTGTGTCCATCTGTGTCTCTGTCTCTTTCTGTGTCTCTGTTTCCCCCTCTTCTCTGACAGCGCCCAGATGGGGCGCTTGGCAGTCTTTTTCATGGTTCTGTCCCCGAGCTGAGTCACCAGGAGGCACTAGCTCAGCTTTGGAGATTCTGCTGGCTCAGATGTAAAAATACCAGTTCATTCATCCCCTTTGTCCCCCTCGTCCTGTCGCCTGCAGCTGGCCAAACTTGGGGTCTGGGGGCAGGTTGCAAGGGGGAGGGGGATTAGGACTGAGAGAGAAGAGGGAGATTGCAGGGGCAGTTTCCCAGAAGGTCTCCTTTTGGGGGCGGAGAGTTTGTAAGGACTAAGAAAAAGGCATGGACTGACCTGGAAATAGGCAGTGTGTGTCAGGTTACACTAGACACAGCTACAAAGAAAGGCAAAAACCAGTTCCTGCCCTCAGGGAGCTGATCGTTTGGTGGGGGATGGGGGTGGCAGGAATAGGTCCTTCCAAAAAGACAGGGGCCGATGGGAGATGAGGGCAGAAAGAAATCAGCCCGACCCATGTGAGCATTAGTGGCTGGGCCCTGGCCAAGGGGCCTGCTGGAGCACTTGGGGCCTGCATGGTTTCTTCCTCAACTCCTCTGAATTGTTTCACCCTTTGATTCAATTTGTGTGTTTCCAGGATCCCCCCTTCTTGGCTCCCTTCCTCAGCCTTTTGGCATTTTTGTTGCTTCGGCACTTAGAGGACTTTCCAAGTTGGATCAGATCTGGGAGACCTCCTGCTCCTTCCCCTCTCTCAGGGCAGCCTGGGAGCCTCTCCCCTGCTAGGCCCAGCTTTCTGGTTCCAGATGTTTTAAAGAGCTCTGTGGGGGTTTGGGTTTTTGCCTTCTAAGTAAAATCTCAGCTCTCTTAGCTTCTTTGGATGAGCAGAAAAGTAAGTCATAGACTGTCATAAGCAGGAGGGCTCTTAGAACCTGGGATGTCAGAGCCAGGAGGGCCCTTAGAACCCGGGAGGTCAGAGCCGGGAGGGCCCTTAGAACCCGGGAGGTCAGAGCCGGGAGGGCCCTTAGAACCCGGGAGGTCAGAGCCGGGAGGGCCCTTAGAACATGGGAGGTCAGAGCCGGGAGGGCCCTTAGAACATGGGAGGTCAGAGCTGGGAGGGCCTTTAGAACCCGGGAGGTCAGGACTGGGAGGGCCCTTAGAACCCAGGAGGTCAGAGCTGGGAGGGCCCTTAGAACCCAGGAGGTCAGAGCTGGTAGCTTCCTTGTGCCTCCCAAGAGAACTGGGAGCCGCTGTGGGCCCTGCAGATGTGTGAAGCTGCCCGTGTCCTTTGGAGATGAAGCTCACACACTGAGACCTCCCCGGGCACAGAGCGGCTCCTGTTCATGTTCTGCTGAGATAAGGATCTCTGCAAAATAAATTCGGACCATGTCTGATGGTCAGGAAAGATCCTGCCATAGCATCAAGCATGTGTCCTCTCAGCTAAAGGAAAGGAGAGACGTGTGTGTATACATGTATGTATATGTGTAGTCATGCATGACTATTTGTATGTACGTGGGTGTTTGCTGGAGCACTCCTTCCCTGTGCCCTTCACCAGATGCTCCATATGCATGGCAGTGCCTTTCCCTGGTACTGGGTGGGCACCACTGAGCACTCCTTAAGCACTTTGGGGTCAGCCCCCACCCTGGGTCCTGTTCATGTTCTCATTGTACAAGGCCGGGCGGCCGACATTAGGATTGTTCCCCCCTCTCCCCTTTGTACCTCTGGGGGTCTGGTGGCTCCTCAGCCGTGTGGCTGTGGACTTGTCATGTCTGACTTGGTGGCTCTCGCTGGGGCTCTCCTGGCGGATGCTAGAGCTGGTTCCTTCTCTGGCACATCTAACAGCCACACAGCCTGAGGCGGACGGGGTGGGGGGGGCTGATGTGCCCGATGTCACCCTGCTGGTACCTGAGGCTGGACTGACCCCGGTCCCCGTGTCCAGGCTGCTACCGTGCGGCTTGTTTCTCAGCAGCGATAGAGTTCCTTATTTCAGGGGGTTGTAGGGGTCATTCCGTGCAGCCCCCTCGATGTCTGGTCCAGCAGGAGCAGTAGGAGGAGCCGCTCCTTCCCCCTTGCCCCATGTCCTGGCCCCCAGTGCTGACCTCAGGAGATGTTCTGCAAATGCAGCTCGGCGAGTTTCCGGTGCCAGGCTGAATTACTGCTCCTTTGTCAAGGAGGTTCTGAGAGGGTGGCGGAGGAGGCCAAGGGGGATCCCCAGCTGGATCTGACCTTGGCCCTGTGACCTCTCTGAGCCCCCTTGGCCTCCTCCGCCACCCTCTCAGAACCTCCTTGACAAAGGAGCAGTAATCCCCCCACTTTGTGGCTGATATCCGATCAGTCCCTAGCCCTGCGGCTGGCAGGTAGTGAGGGGGGCCTGGACGGAGGGGCTCCGACTCGCGGCTGACCCCCTCCCCCCCAGTGGGATTGGGATGAGAAGATCCTGCCGCAGCTCTGGCCCTGGTGCTGGCTAGGTAGCTTCAGTTTGTGCAGCTGTGAAATGGGGTGATCACTCAGAAAGAAGGAAGATGTTGCCAACCTCCTGGTGGCCGGCCCAGCACCAGGATGGCTGTGAGGAAAACCGATTTTAACCCGGGAAGTGCTTTACCTGTGATGGGAATTTCATTTGTGATGAGTCCTCCTGCAAGGGGAAACTTTCCCCCACTCACCCCAAGTTGGTACCTTCCCTGAATCCCCTGTTGCCGCAGGGCACTGAGGTTAAGGGAGATGCCTGGGTCACATGGTCATTGTGGCCCTTGTGCCAGTTCCCCCCGGCCCCGGGGTCGGGCCTTGTGGCAGCAGACGGCACTGCCGGCCAGGGCAGCTTGGCGAGGGCCGTGTCCCCGGGAAGCCGTAGGAGGAGGGATCCATGACCTGCCCTGTGTGGTCAGCGGGGCTTGGGCTCTCCAAGTCCAGCTGCATTCTCAGCCCTTACCCGCTTCTCCCCTCGAGGCTATACTCGCTCCTTCTGCTTTGTTTCCATATTAGCGGGCCCAGCCTGGACTGAAGCTCAGAGACCGGGGTGGGCCCGGCCCCAGCTCACCACGTGACTTCGGGCAGGTTCTCGGACCTCTGGGGGCCTCCCCTTCTCCACCGGCAGAGCGAGGGGGCCCTGAAGGCAGGGGCCACCGTTGTCCTTCCTTCCCTAGGGCTAGCACTGCAGCGCGCAGACAGTAGGTGCTTTATAAGTGCTTGTCCAATCTCTGAGTTCCCTCCCGCTCTCTTGGGGCTGTCCCTTCAGGCTCTTGTCCTTTGAGCTTTGTGTTCTAAAAGTTCTCCCTTCCTGACCCAGCCAATTGAAACTAAGGGTGCCCAGGGCCCCTCCCGCTTCTAAGGGTCCTTGAAGCAGAGGCCGGAACGACCCAAGTACAAATCTGCGCTTTGGCTTTTCCTGCGGGACCTTGGGGAGACAATCGGCCTCCGCTCGGGGCCTTCATTTGTTGCTTAAAACATGGAGAGTTTGGATGAGGCGGCCTCTAGGGCCCCATCTGGGATGGCCCCCCCTTACTGATTC
Source organism: Sminthopsis crassicaudata (assembly GCF_048593235.1). Taxonomy (NCBI): domain Eukaryota; kingdom Metazoa; phylum Chordata; class Mammalia; order Dasyuromorphia; family Dasyuridae; genus Sminthopsis; species Sminthopsis crassicaudata. The sequence continues at coordinate 605,653,495 of NC_133619.1, read as the reverse complement.
CTGGGGGAGGGAAGGGAGGCCGGGGCTGTGTCTGGGCCCGCCTTCTGTGCAGACGGATCTCTGAGGAGAAAACCTAGACCTGGGCAGAAAGTCTCAGACTCCGGCTCCTTCCCTCCACCGTCTCCTCACAGAAGGGGGCTGGGGGGGGGGGCAGAGCCAGTTCAGACATCCATCTTCCCTCCTCTCCCTCCCCTCCCTCTGTTCCTCAAGGTCCATTCCCCAAAACAACATGATTTAATTGAGATGTGAATTGTCGCCTATCGCCTTTTTTTAAAAAAGAAATAAAAGTGGGGTTTTTGGGTTTTGTTTTTAACATTAAAAATCCCCCAACACGCTGAGTGATTTGTGCCAATTAAACTTCATGAAGTATAAAATCTCATTTGAATGTCTCTGGCATTTACATTTTTGATGGAAATGCGAACACTTTATGGCAAAACTTAAATATGGTAATTAAGTATGAAACTCTTCACAGCTGTTTACAATTTAAGCTGTCACGTTGGAATCAAGTTTAATAGACCCAGTTACCATTGAGAATTGGCCATGAACTAAAAATATGGACTAATTATATACCCGAGTCAGACAGCCCTATATCTTGGCAAGACTGGGTGCCCGATGCTGGGTTCTGTGCCCTAACCCCTCCAGGAAGTCAAGGGGGGGTGAGGACTTCAGGTCAGTTTTATATCTTCTGTAGGTTCGTTTACAACTGTCTCCCCCCCCCCCCCCCCCCTCTGCTGATGGCCTCCTCACGGCCATGTCCAAGGCCAGCAATGAAGACTGAGGTTACAAGGCACATTGAGACATAGAAATATCAGCTCTAGAAAGTTCTTAGAACCCAGAAGGTCAGTGCTGAAAGGGCCTTTAGAACATAGGGTAGGAAAACTAGAAGTGATCTTAGAATAGCTCCATTAGACTCCCTCAGGCTGGGCCTTACATGGAGCAGGGAAAAAGAAAAGGAGCCTTTAGGGGAAAAATGTGGTTCCTTGTCTACCAGGCTGATGGTGTGGGCAAGTCTGAAGGAAACTTAGGAGCTCATGATGACTGGGGAGGGCCCTTAGAACCCAGGAGGTCAGAGCTGGGAGGGCCCTTAGAACCCGGGAGGTCAGAGCTGGGAGGGCCCTTAGAACCCAGGAGGTCAGAGCCGGGAGGGCCCTTAGAACCCGGGATGTCAGAGCCGGGAGGGCCCTTAGAACCCAGGAGGTCAGAGCTGGGAGGACCCTTAGAACCCGGGATGTCAGAGCTGGGAGGGCTCTTAGAACCCGGGATGTCAGAGCTGGTTGCACTTGAAGAAGACCTTCGTTGGCCCAGGTCCCTTGCTCCGCCATACTGCTCCTGTTACAAGAGGGCCCTGCTCCTGCTCCTGCTGAGGCCAGAGGCCGCACTGAGCTGGGGGGCTCTCTCTGCTCTCCAGGCTCAGGTGATTCTGGCCCTTTTGGGTTTTGAAGAAAAGCTCGTTTCCTTTCCCATTGAGCGGGTGTCTGGGGCCTGAGCAGCCTCCTTAGGACTCCCTGATCCTTTCTGAAGTCTGGCTGTTTCAGACTCAGCCTGAGGAAAGTTCACGCCTCAGGGGGCTGAGCTGTCGCTCTCTGCCTTCCCCCGGGACCCTGGAATCCCTCTTCCTAGCTGGGCCCGCCAACATCCTGGCCCCTGGCCCGGCTCTGGTGGTAAAACACCCCCCCCCCCCAGCTACCACTGAGTCCCCCTGTCTGTGGCCCTTGTCGCATGGTTTGGCCCCTCATGGAGCTCTCCCTCCGCCCCCCCCCCCAGCAGGGCCCTTCTTGGCAAACCCCAGAGGAGAAGGCCTGGGGGAGGGGAGCCAGCAAAGACTAGAGTCTCCTTTCACAGGGAAGTAGTTCAGGTTGGGGAAGGGGAGGAGGGCGGCTCCTGTCCGCCTGACTCTAGTTTCTCTTGTTTTGCAAAGTTCTCTTGTTCTTTTCTCCCAGTCTCCCAAACCCCTGACGGGCTGCCAGCTTCTGCCTCAGCCAGAAGGTTAAAAAAAAGATCCCTGAGTCTCAGTGGAGTGCAAGCTCACTGTGAGTCAGCGGTGCGTCCACGAGGGGGTCTGCACGGGGCTGATAGCGCCGCCACAGCCGTCCCCTTGGGTTCCTTTCTGGGGGCCGAGTTTCAGGAAGAGTGTTGATAAATTAAGCTTATCTGGGGAGGGGGATTGGGGAACATCCGAGGGGGGACAAAGGGCGTGTCATACTAGGGAAGATGGGTTAATTAGGCTTATTTAGGCAGCAGTCTTGGAAAGGAAGAGCTGAGGATAGAAAACCACAGAGACAAGCATTCATTAAGCACCTACTGCGTGCCGGGCACGGCGCTAGACACGTTACGAATAGACCTCATTTGGTTCTCACACCACCTTGAGAAGGAGGTGCTGTTATTATCCCCATTTTACAGATGAGGAAACTGAGGCTGGTGAGAGCTCCGTCTGATAAGTTCCTGGTCTTTCCCGGGCCAAGCCCAGCCCACCACACTGCTCCTCAGAAGGGGTGCTGACCGGCTTTCGCCTGGGAGGAAGGGGCTGGCTCGCCCGGCCGCAGAGGGCAGGCGGGGAACGCCGGGGTCAGAGTGCACGAAGGGGGGTTTCAGAGGAGTGGGACAGACGGGCTGACCCCGAATGGAGCGGGGGAGCTGGTGAATTCCCCGTCCCTGGGGCCCTTCGAGGAAAGGCTGTACAGCCAGTTTTAGAATTCGGTATTCATTTATTTGTTTGCTCTGTTATTTATTCATCTATTTGTTCATCTGTTCACTTATTTATTTCTTTATTATTCAGTTAGCATAATAAATCCACCTGTCTGAAAATGTCCACCCCATTCAGCATCAGTAGGCCCCCACCTCCGCTGACGGGCTGGAGGCCCGCCTCTGCACTGAAGTCCCGGGCCCTTCCCTCGGGGTCAGGGGTCATCTCTCTCCACACGTGAAGCGACGGGGGGCGCAAGCTTCCCTTTGCCAGACCCCGGTCGGGCCTTTAAGCTCTGCAGCCCTGGTCCTTTTCCTGCGGTAACCCAGCGCGTTGCTCAAGCCCGAACGCGGGCCTCATCCGGCTGAGGGCTCCTTCCTCTTCCCCCGTGCAGGCGCAGGCGGTGACCCTCACGGTGGCCCAGGCCTTCAAAGTCGCCTTTGAGCTTTGGCAGGTGTCCAAAGAAGGTGAGTCCTGCCTGGGGGGGGGAGGCCCGCCCCGGCCCATGTCTGCTCAGCCCCCAAAGCAGCGCCCCCCAGAGCCCAACCTCTGACCCGTGGTGCTTGCAGAGAAGGAGAAGCGGGAGAAAGCAAGCTCAGAAGAAGTCGCCTGTGGGACTCGGCTGGACGGTTCCCCTTCCCTGAAAGGCCGTGAGTCTGCGGGCTTGGGCAGGGTGGGATTAGGCAGGGGGGGCGCTGCCCCCAGCCCCCGCAGGTTGGGCCCTTGCCCTCACAGCCCCCCGGGCACAGTCCCCCCCCCCCGTGGGGGTCCTGGCTGCAAACCGCTCCTGTTCGTGGTCTGAAATACTGATGGGCTTTGTGACCCAGGACCAGTCACTTAAACCACTGGCCGGCACTTTCTCTTCTCTAAAAGGGGCATAACCGGCTAACAAATGTTCAGCCCCCTGCACGCCGGGCACTGCCAAGTTTGGAGAATAATAATAGAAACAGATTTCTGATACGTTACCCCCAGGGTGTCATGCGGGTCAGATGAGATCTGGGGTGCCAGGTTCCTGTAAATGGCAGAACAGATGGAGCCAACCAGTCACGTACCTCTCATTTTCATTAATAAGATACTACTTTAAAACCAAGGACAAAAATGGAGCTGAAAGGGGCTGCGGGAGGCTCCCCGGGCTGGGCCCAGACACAAGCTGGGGAAGGGTGGCTGCCTTGTCTGCCAGGCTGGTGGGGGGCATGGGGCGGCTGAAGGCAACTTGTGAGCCCATTATCAGGCTGGGGAGGGCTGGGAGGGGCCTCTTGTCAGAGCGGGGAGGGCCCTTAGAACCCAGGAGGTCAGAGCTGGGAGGGCCCTTAGAACCCGGGAGGTCAGAGCTGGGAGGGCCCTTAGAACACAGGAGGTCAGAGCTGGGAGGGCCCTTAGAACACAGGAGGTCAGAGCTGGGAGGGCCCTTAGAACACAGGAGGTCAGAGCTGGGAGGGCCCTTAGAACCCAGGAGGTCAGAGCTGGGAGGGCCCTTAGAACCCGGGAGGTCAGAGCTGGGAGGGCCCTTAGAACCCGGGAGGGCCCTTAGAACCCAGGAGGTCAGAGCTGGGAGGGCCCTTAGAACCCAGGAGGTCAGAGCTGGGAGGGCCCTTAGAACCCGGGAGGTCAGAGCTGGGAGGGCCCTTAGAACCCGGGAGGTCAGAGCTGGGAGGGCTCTTAGAACCCAGGAGGTCAGAGCTGGGAGGGCCCTTAGAACCCGGGAGGTCAGAGCTGGGAGGGCCCTTAGAACCCAGGAGGTCAGAGCTGGGAGGGCCCTTAGAACCCGGGAGGTCAGAGCTGGGAGGGCTCTTAGAACCCAGGAGGTCAGAGCTGGGAGGGCCCTTAGAACCCGGGAGGTCAGAGCTGGGAGGGCCCTTAGAACCCAGGAGGTCAGAGCTGGGAGGGCCCTTAGAACCCGGGAGGTCAGAGCTGGGAGGGCCCTTAGAACCCGGGAGGTCAGAGCTGGGAGGGCTCTTAGAACCCAGGAGGTCAGAGCTGGGAGGGCCCTTAGAACCCGGGAGGTCAGAGCTGGGAGGGCCTTAGAACCCGGGAGGTCTGTAAGGAGGCCGCCTTTGTGGAGGACTCCAGGCTCCTTTCCAGCTCTGCTGTCCTGCCCTGTTCTGAGCTGTCTGGCTGGTGATGGAGGCCATTGCCCTCCCAGCACCCTCGGGGCCCCTGAGGAGGGGTTTGTCTGCCTCAGTGTTTGTGCTCGGACTCTCCTCTGTAGCAATAACCACTGGAAACCTGCTGGACCTAGAGGACACGGCCAAGGCCCCCCTGTCCACCGTGAGTGCCAATGCCGCCAACTTGGATGAGGTGGGGAGGCCTGAACCGCTAGCCAATAACAACGTGGTCTGGGTGAGTCTCCACGTGGGGGGCTGAGGGGGAGGGGCAGGCACAGGCACTCCGTCCCACCCACCTTGCCCACTCAGTCTGACCCACCTGAGGCCCTTGCTGTGTGCTCAGAACGGCTGCAGTGCTCGCTCTAAAGGCTTTGTAGGGGGCCCCTCCTTGGGGACAGGGAGGGGAAGTGCCCAAAAGACTACTTCACCTTTCATGGGAGTGGTCTCTGAGACCCAGCTGTGCCCCCCACAAAGCTGCCCTCTCCCCCACACTGCGACAACTTGCTCAGATCTGGGTGTGGCCAGCCCTGGCTGGAGATTACAGCCCTTGTCCCCAGGCCCAGACATGGGAGCTGACCTTCCCGAGTGCCAAACCCTCCCTCACGGTGACCAAAGTGGGGCCGGGGAGGACGGAGGCCCAAGGCTGTGTGTGTTAGGAACCAGGGAAGCCTGGCCTTCGGATCCGGCTGTGTAACCCTGGACAGCAACCTCCCTCTCCCGGCCTCAGCCTCTTCATCTGTAGAAAGGGTGTTTCTATAATACCTACTTTGCAAGTGAGAATCACTCAAGATAATTTTGTACAACTCCTTAAGAAAAGATGAAAGTCTGGGATCACATTTTTGACAAGAACCCAGATATTTCCTAAGAAGCACAGATTTATAGCTAGAAAGTCCTCATTTTACAGAGGGAAACTGAGGTCAGAGTCCCTTCTGACTTGGCCATAGGAAGGAAGCTGCCATCATTTATTTGAGGCTGGGGGCCTTTAGCCCCTGTGCCCCACTAAGGTGGATTTGGGGATCTCCTCAGCCCCATTTCCCTGCCCCTCCTAATGCCGGAGAGTGTGAGGGAGATCGACAGCAGGCAGAGGACGGCTCCCAATGCGCTGACCTTTTGTTTTCTCTTAGGAGCTTGATGACGGCCTTGACGAAGCCTTCTCCAGGTAACTGAATTGGTGCTGCCATATTCGGAGAGGTGGGAGCCTGGGGGACACTACAGGCCTTTTAGGGGACGATGGAGAGTCCTCCCCTAGACTCACGGGCAAAGAGAGAGAGACCAACAGAGATAATCAGGACCTGCCCCTATGAATCCAGAAAAGGGAGAAGAAGGAAGGAGGGACGGAGGGAAAGCAAAAGATGGAAAAAAAGAGGAGAGAGAGAAGATGGGGAGGGAGCAAGAGAAAAGAGGAAGAGACGGAGAGGAAAGAGCAGGGAGGGAGAAAGAGCAAGAATAAGAGCAGGGGGAAGGGGAAGAGGGAGAGAAAGAGGAAAGTGGGGAGGGAGGTAGAGACAGAAAAAAAGCAGGGAGAGAGGGAGAAAAAAGAGAAGAGGGAGAGAGAGGAAGAAGAGCAGGGAGGGAGAGAGGAAGAAGTTACCTGGCCCTTCAGAGAAGGCGCCCTGGTTAGGGCCAGGGGTGAGCAGGGACAGGGTCCCTGGCCGACCTCCTTCAGTCCTCTGGCCCCTCCTGTCTTCCCTTGGCTAGCGCCATGTTGCTCAGTCTTGGCCTATGCCGTTGACAGGCAGCTTGGAGCCATGGAAGCCCCCTCCCCTTCCCCACTGTCTCCACCAGTAGGAGGGGGGCACCAGCCCTTCTTTATTCTTGGTTTACCAGACTCTTGCTTTGGTGGTCTATTTTTTGGCACCATCTGGTCTTTATGCCCCCGCTTCCAAACAGAGCCCTCCTCCCTTCTTCCTTGGGACTACCGGCCACACCTTGGAATAGAGAGCAGAAGGCCCGAGGGGCACCACAGCCGAGAAGCCACGGTGCCCCCCCTTGCAGGGGGGGCGCCGCCTCCCTCCTTCTTCCTTGGGGACGCAGACGGTCATTCTGTCTCTCTTTGGGGTTGCTTCGGACATTTCCACTCCCGCGATCACGCTCTTTTTAAAAATAGAAGTTGTTGACATCTTTTGTTTATAACTTAACCCAGATTTCCCCCGGCAGTCCTCCCGTCCCTCCCCACAGAGCCATTGCTGGGAAAAGAGATTTTTTTTTTAAAGAAGAAAAAAAGAAAGGAGAGGAAAAAACCCTAGCCCATCAATGGCTGGAGAAATTCTGCCCGTCTGCGATGCTCAGAGCTCCCCCTGCCAAGGAGCACGGGGACTGGGGACAGCCTGGGGGGGGGGGAGCCGCGAGGTCCTGGTCTTTCCCAATGTTTGGTTTTGTGGTTTTGAGTTGACTACTTCTGTCTACTCGGATGTGGTGTCCGCCTCTTTCAGGCTCCTTCGCCTCGCCTCCCTTGCTTCATATTGAGCCGAGTCATTGTTTTCTTGCAAAAGGAAGAAAGGAAGGGAGGGGAAGGAAGAGATGGGGGGGGGGGGGAGAAAGAAGGAAGGAGGGGGAGAGAGAGATTCCATCTCCCTTCCATTCACAGGCCGTCCCCCAGTCAACGGTTGTTTATTTTTCTCTCTTTTTTTCTCAGTTCATAGCTACCCAACACTTTCCTTACCTATGAGATGGCCAATCAGAGATAGTCCATTTTACAGATGAGGAAACTGAGGTTCAGAGAAGTAAAGTGGGGTGCCCAGAGAGTAATTACCGCGCCCAAGGAGAGGCTGGCCCAAGAGACAGCGGACTTTTTTCTTTCCTTTGGTCTTGACACGGCTGAGTGGGAAGCCTCAGTCATTAGAATCTCTTTCTTCATCTCTCCTCCATGGTCTGGCTCTCCTCAGCCTTCCCACCCCCGACCTCCCCTCTAAATTCCTGCTCTTACTCAGGGCATTGTAACCCAAGTCTTCTTAGAGAAATGTTCTAACTGCCAGGAAGTGGGGAACGGCCCAGCCTGGGAGGCAGGAGGTGGGGTTTTGTTACCCAGCTCGGCTCCTCGCTGACCATTGGGATCTTGGGCAGTTTTCTCATCTCCGAAGTGAGCAAGCTGGAGTAAGTTTTGAAAAAAATGTTTTTAAATTAATTTTAAATTAATAAGCATATCTCTCCCTCCCACTTCCCCTATCAAAAAAAAAAAAAAAAAAAAAAAAGGTGGGGGGAGAAGGAAAGAAGGGAGAAAGGAAGAAGGGGAAAAAGAAAGAAAATTTCTTGTAATATATTTAGAATCAAGCTAAACAAATTTTCACAGACTAGAGTTTCTGTCATTGGCCCCCTTGGCATCCTGGGGAAGCCTTTGCACCTTTTCTCAGAAAAATGTTTTAAGTACGTAAGATAAAATACTTAGGAATCAACTTGTAACTTCATGGAGCCCCAGTAGAGAAGGTCTCTCCTGGGCCCGACCCTCTTTTAAGGTCCAGAGGTGCCCGGCCGGGGGAAGCCCGCAGCGCTGTTCATGTGTCAGAGGCCGGGCAGGAACAGGACTCGGTCCCCGTTTTGTGCCCAGGCCTCAGCGAGGCCCTTTCACGTTCTTCAGGCCGCGGGCCTCCGTTCTCACGCCGCTCTCTTGGACTCTTGCAGGCTGGCCCAGTCCCGGACGAATCCTCAGGTCCTGGACACTGGGCTGACGGCCCAGGACATCCAGTACGCCCAGTGCCTCTCCCCCGTGGACTGGGACAGGTCGGACTTGGGCGCCTCGGAGCAGGACGACCTCTTCGGCTTCTGAGCGCCCGAGGGCCAGCGAGGCCGGCAACCACTACAGCGGACTAAAGTCATCCCAGGGGAGGGAGCACCGCGGCGCCCCCTCCTCAGCGGTGGCAGCCCCCGGGCCCTTCAGCCACTAGACCAAAGGCATTACTAATGCAGCTTCCTTTTCCTCCTGCCTTTTTTTTTTTTTTTTTTTGACAAACTATAGGATGCTTCAAGCCTATTTATTCAGTGACTCCTGGCAGCCCCAAGCATTGTGGAGCGCCCCCTGCTGTGTAACGTGTACAGTGTTATGAACAGCCTTTTGTCCCCTCTGGGGGGAGGCCAGCCTCTTTCTTACCTCTTCTCTACAGAGCCAGGTTCTTCCTTCCCCAGAGAGCCACCTTGGGGCCCCCTCCCATTCTCCTATGGAGAAGGGGGGACAAGGAGGGGATCCTGCCAGTCCAGCTGAGTGGCCCGCCCTCCACTGGCCGGGAGCTGGGGGCAGGATGCTGCCCGTCCAGAGCCCAGGTAGGAGCCCCTCTCACCAAAGACTTAACAGCTTTGCACTTTAGAAAATGAACCCAAAGCCGGCTCTGATATGGTGAAAGGGAGGGGCTGAGCCTGCAGGTAGCTTTTAGTCTTCATCCTCGGGGGGCCTGGCTGATCCAGAACTCAGAACTTGTAGGGGGTGGAGCCCCCAGCCCTTTCCCCTTGATGGGACTCAGTTTCCCCATTCACAAAAGGGGAGACTTCCAGTTTCTGCCTTACTAAATATTAACTGACCTCCGACCTCTGCCGTGCCGTCCCATCACATTGATGAGGTGTGTCCCAGGACTGCCTTGGACTTGGCTCCTGCACCCGAACAGCAGCACTTGTGGGGACTTGGGGAGGCCAAAGTCCCCCTCGTCCCAATTCTTTGTGGCAGGGAAGCCACCACCGTGGAGTTGGTTCCATCGGTCTTGGCCGGGTGCTTCCCCCTCTCTATCTGTCCTCCAATAAAAGAAAGCACACCAGGTTTGGGCTTTGGTTTCTGTCCAGCCCCGCGCCTGAGAAGGAGACCCGAGGAAGCCTTGGAGCCGCCAGGCGCTTGTGCCCGAGACCTTGGCACTCCTGGCGGGGCATGAGCCTGCTGTGGGGAACGGTGCGGGAGGATCTTGGGAGGAGCCTGTCATGACCCTCATTGGCTGAAACAGAAAGCTTGGGAAATTTGTCATTTGGCTTTAAAATATTTACATGTTGTATGAAGATGGGTAAATTTTTTTCATTGGGTTTTTCTTCATCTCTTTGATGTGGGAATTGGGTGAAGTGTTCCAGCTGTTGCCATATTTTAAGATCTTTTCCAGTTTTGTTTTGTTTTTTTTGTAATGTCCTAAGGCCCCTCCCAGCTCTTACATTCTCTATTCTAGGGCCCTCCCAGCTCTGACCTTCTGGGTTCTAAGGGCCCTCCCAGTTCTGACCTCCTGGGTTCTAAGGGCCCTCTCAGCTCTGACCTCCTGGGTTCTAAAGGCCCTCCCAGCCCTGACCTCCTGGGATCTAAGAGCCCTCCTAGCTCTGACCTCCCGGGTTCTAAGGGCCCTCCCAGCTCTGACCTCCAGGGTTCTAAGGGCCCTCCCAGCTCTGACCTCCAGGGTTCTAAGGGCCCTCCCAGCTCTGATCTCCCGGGTTCTAAGGGCCCTCCCAGCTCTGACTTCCTGGGTTCTAAGGGCCCTCCCAGCTCTGACCTCCAGGGTTCTAAGGGCCCTCCCAGCTCTGACCTCCAGGGTTCTAAGGGCCCTCCCAGCTCTGACCTTCTGGGTTCTAAGGGCCCTCCCAGCTCTGACCTCCTGGGTTCTAAGGGCCCTCCCAGCTCTGACCTCCAGGGTTCTAAGGGCCCTCCCAGCCCTGACCTCCTGGGATCTAAGGGCCCTCTCAGCTCTGACCTCCTGGGTTCTAGATCCCTTCCAGCTCTGATCTCCCGGGTTCTAAGGGCCCTCCCAGCTCTGACCTCCCGGGTTCTAAGGGCCCTCCCAGCTCTGACCTCCAGGGTTCTAAGGGCCCTCCCAGCTCTGACCTCCAGGGTTCTAAGGGCCCTCCCAGCTCTGACATCCCAGGTTCTAAGGGCCCTCCCAGCTCTGACCTCCCGGGTTCTAAGGGCCCTCCCAGCTCCGACCTCCCGGGTTCTAAGGGCTCTCCCAGCTCTGACCTCCCGGGTTCTAAGGGCCCTCCCAGCTCTGACCTCCTGGGTTCTAAGGGCCCTCCCAGCTCTGACCTCCTGGGTTCTAAGGGCCCTCCCAGCTCTGACCTCCTGGGTTCTAAGGGCCCTCCCAGCTCTGACCTCCTGGGTTCTAAGGGCCCTCCCAGCTCTGACCTCCTGGGTTCTAAGGGCCCTCCCAGCTCTGACCTCCAGGGTTCTAAGGGCCCTCCCAGCCCTGACCTCCTGGGATCTAAGGGCCCTCTCAGCTCTGACCTCCTGGGTTCTAGATCCCTTCCAGCTCTGATCTCCCGGGTTCTAAGGGCCCTCCCATCTCTAACCTCCTGGGTTCTAAAGGCCCTCCCAGCTCTGACCTCCTGGGTTCTAAGGGCCCTCCCAGCTCTGACCTTCTGGGTTCTAAGGGCCCTCCCAGCTCTGACCTCCTGGGTTCTAAGGGCCCTCCCAACTCTGACCTCCTTGGTTCCTATCTGGCCTTAAACTTGTGTGGCTTTATTGATTCACTCTTGTCCCTCCCCAAGATGTCCTTGACTCCCTAAAGCCCACGGGCTGAGGATGCAGCCAGCACATCTCGCATCCTGCAGGCCCGGCATCAGTCCCCCTCAGCTCTGGAAGCAGAAGCTTTCTTCTTCTATGTCCCTCATCAGGTTACAAGTAGCAGCGCCCAGGGCTGGTCTGGAGAAGCCCCCACATGGCACAACCTACAGGGAAGTTCATTGGGCGGATGGAAACCAGTAATTCTTTCTTTTTTTTATAATACCTTTATATTTTCCAAATACATGAAAATACAATTTTCAACATTCACCCTTGGGAAACCTTGCGCTCCATATTTTTTTCCCTCCCCTAGACTATAATCCAATATATGTTCAACATGTGCAATCAAGAATTCTTCTAGAAAGTTCAGCCCATATGGCGACACCAGCTTGAGCGGCTCCCTTCCTCTGGGCCCTGTATCTGGGTGCTTGCCTCCTTGCATGTTGCCATTGGAGTTTTGTTTTTTAATAATATATAGAGATTTTTTGCTGAACAGAAGAATGAAAAGTTCTCTCCCCTTTGGTAGGAGGTCAGAGAAGCAGATCTAGGACTTTGAGGTTTGCCAAGCATTCTGGACTCCGTGGCCTGGCTGCCCTGCCCTCCACAAGCATGTTTTATGGGGAAATGCATATACTAAGCTTGGCTCGTGGTAGAGAACTGGCCCCAGTGGCTCCCTGCCATAGTCTGTGGGACCCTGGGCATCACTTCCTCTTCATGCTTTAGGCCACGGCTTCTTAAAACTTTTTCCGAAATGGAAGAATACCTTCAAAAATATAGCTTGCCCAGATTAACAGAGGAAGAAATAAATTGGTTAAACAGTCCCATCTTAGAAAAAGAAATAGAACAAGCTATTGACCAACTTCCTAAGAAAAATCCCCAGGATCAGATGGATTTACATGTGAATTCTACCAAACATGTAAAGAACAACTAACTCCAATGCTATATAAACTATTTGAAAAAATAGGGATTGAAGGAGTCCTCCCAAATTCCTTTTATGACACAGACATGGTACTGATACCTAAACCAGGTAGGTTGAAAACAAAGAAAATTATAGACCAATCTCCCTAATGAATATTGATGCTAAAATCTTAAATAAAATATTAGCAAAAAGATTACAGAAAATCATCCCCAGGATAATACACTATGATCAAGTGGGATTTATACCAGGAATGCAGGGCTGGTTTAATATTAGGAAAACTATTAGCATAATCGACTATATCAATAACCAAATTAATAAAAACCATATGATCATCTCAATAGATGCAGAAAAAGCATTTGGCAAAATCCAACATCCATTCCTACTAAAAACACTTGAGAGTATAGAAATAAATGGATTATTCCTTAAAATAATCAGGAGCATATATTTAAAGCCGTCAGTAAACATCACATGTAATGGGGATAAACTAGAACCTTTCCCAGTAAGATCACAAGTGAAATAAGGTTGCCCACTTACTATTCAATATGTTATTAGAAACACTAGCCTCGGCAATAAGAGTCAAGAAAGAGGTTTAATGAATTAGAGTAGGTAATGAGGAAACCAAACTATCACTCTTTGCAGATAATATGGTGTTATACTTAGAGAACCTCAGAGATTCTACTAAAAAGCTATTAGAAATAATTCATAACTTTAGCAAAATTACAGGATACAAAATAAATCCACATAAATCCTCAGCATTTTTATACATTACCAACACAATCCAACAGCAAGAGATACAAAGAGAAATTCCATTCAAAATAACGGTCGATGGTATAAAATGTTTGGGAATATATCTACCAAAGGAAAGTCAGGAATTATATGAGCAAAATTACAAAATACTTGCCACAAAAATAAAGTCAGATTTAAATAATTGTAAAAATATTAAATACCCTTGGATAGGCTGAGCGAATATAATTAAGATGACAATACTCCCTAAACTAATCTATTTATTTAGTGCTATACCAATCAGACTCCCAAGAAACTATTTTAATGACCTAGAAAAAATAACAAAATTCATATGGAAGAATAAAAGGTCAAGGATTTCAAGGGAAGTAATGAAAAAAAATCAAATGAAGGTGGTCTAGCTGTACCTAATCTAAAACTATATTATAAAGTAGCAGTCACCAAAACCATTTGGTATTGGCTAAAAAATAGACTAGTTGATCAGTGGCATAGGTTAGGTTCACAGGGCAAGATAGTGAATAAAAATAGCGATCTAGTATTTGACAAACCCAAAGATCCCAAATTTTGGGATAAGAATTCATTATTTGACAAAAACTGCTGGGAAAACTGGAAATTAGTATGGCAGAAACTAGGCATGGACCCACATTTAACCCCACATACTAAGATAAGATCAAAATGGGTCCATGATTTAGGCATAAAGAACGAAATCATAAATAAATTGGAGGAACATGGGATAGTTTACCTCTCAGACTTGTGGAGGAGGAAGGAATTTGTGACCAAAGAAGAACTAGAGACCATTATTGATCACAAAATAGAAAATTTTGATTATATCAATTTTTTTATTTTTATTTATTTTTTATTAAGCATTTTTTAAATTAATTTTTATAATTATAACATTTTCTTTAGCAGTACATATGCATAGGTAATTTTTTTTTTTTACAACATTATCCCTTGTACTCCCTTCTGTTCCGAGTTTTTCCCCTCCTTCCACCCCCTCCCCTGGATGGCAGGCATTCCCATACATATTAAATATCTTATACTATATCTTAAGTACAATATATATGTGCAGAACCGAATTTTGTTGTTGTTGTTGTTGCAAAGGAAGAATTGTATTCACAAGATAAAAATAATCTGGGAAGAAAAACAAAACAAAACAAAATAGTGCTCACAGTTTACACTCATTTCCCAGTGTTTCTTCTCTGGGTGTAGCTGATTCTGTCCATCATTGATCAATTGGAATTGGATTAGCTCCTCTCTATGTTGAAGATATCCACGTCCATCAGAATACATCCTCATACAGTATCATTGTTGAAGTGTATAATGATCTCCTAGTTCTGCTCGTTTCACTCAGCATCAGTTGATGTAAGTCTCTCCAAGCTTCTCTGTATTCCTCCTGTTGGTCATTTTTTGATTATATCAAATTAAAAAGCTTTTGCACAAACAAAACTAATGCAAACAAGATTAGAAGGGAAGTAACAAATTGGGAAAACATTTTTACAGTTAAAGGTTCTGATAAAGGCCTCATTTCCAAAATATGTAGAGAACTGAGTCTAATTTATAAGAAATCAAGCCATTCTCCAATTGATAAATGGTCAAAGGATATGAACAGACAATTCTCAGATGATGAAATTGAAACTATTTCCACTCATATGAAAGAGTGTTCCAAATCACTATTGATCAGAGAAATGCAAATTAAGACAACTCTGAGATACCACTACACACCTGTCAGATTGGCTAAAATGACAGGAACAAATAACAATGAATGTTGGAGGGGCTGTGGGAAAACTGGGACACTGATACATTGTTGGTGGAGTTGTGAAAGAATCCAGCCATTCTGGAGAGCAATTTGGAACTATGCCCCAAAAGTTATCAAAATGTGCATACCCTTTGACCCAGCATTGCTGTTATTGGGCTTATATCCCAAGGAAATACTAAAGAAGGGAAAGGGACCTGTATGTGCCAAAATGTTTGTGGCAGAGCTTTTTGTAGTGGCTAGAAGCTGGAAGATGAATGGATGTCCATCAATTGGAGAATGGTTGGGTAAATTATGGTATATGAAGGTTGTGGAATATTATTGTTCTGTAAGAAATGACCAACAGGAGAAATACAGAGAGGCTTGGAGAGACTTAAATCAACTGATGCTGAGTGAAACGAGCAGAACCAGGAGATCATTATACACTTCAACAATGATACTGTACGAGGATGTATTCTGATGGAAGTGGATATCTTCAACATAGAGAAGAGCTAATCCAATTCCAATTGATCAATGATGGACAGAAACAACTACACCCAGAGAAGGAACACTGGGAAATGAGTGTAAACTGTGAGCATTTTTTGTTTTTCTTCCCAGGTTATTTTTACCTTCCGAATCCAATTCTTCCTGTGCAACAAGAAATTCGGTCTGCACACATATCTAGGATATACTATAACATATCTAACAGGTATAAGACTACCTGCCATCTAGGGGAAGGAGTGGAGGGAAGGAAGGGAAAATTCAGAACAGAAGTGAATTAAAGAGATAATGTAAAAAATTACCCAGACAAAAAAAAATTACCCAGGCATATGTACTGTCAAAAAAAGTGATAATTATAAAATGAAAAAATAATTTAAAAAAGCCAACTTTAAAAAAAAAACCCTTTTCCCCACTTTCGACCCTTTTCACCTGAGAAGTTTTTATGTGACTGTAGGATTACAGAATACAAATCAAACATTTATTGTTAACAAATCACAATTTTGCAACTCCCACATTCCATTATGAGACATCATCTGGGGTCTGTGACCAAAATGTAAGAAGCTGAAGCTCTGGGCAATTCTCAAAATCTGGGGAGTCCATTGTGTTATGGGTCCCTTTGATGGTCTGGTAAAACCTATGGAAGCCCTCATAGAACTGTGTCTTTAAACACACCAAATAAAACACATAGGACTACGGAGGAAATCAATTATGGGAAATATAATTATCCAATATTTAGTGAGTTAAGGGAATGGAAGAAGTCTAAACGTCCAGGCCCCAGAGCAGCTGGTGCCTCGGAGGCAACAAGAGTAGTCGGGGAGCTCTGGATGGGTTCCTCACTGGAGAAGGGTCTCTCCCCACCTTTTGAGGGGGACTGCTTATTTAGTGAGAGAGTCTGTGGGCAGAAGTGATCGGGGGATGGGCAAAGGAGGATGCAGAGCTGGGCTTTGGAGGAAGGATGAGAGGAACTTGAGCAAACGGAGAAGTAAAGAAAGAGATGGGACAGGGCAGGACAAGCACAGAGAAAATATCAAGATTGGAGACCTCAAATGCCAAAGCCAGAAAAGAAGCTTAGAAGGAAATAAGCATTTATTAAGCACCTACTGTGTGAAATCTATAAATTTCATAACCTGGGAAGGTAGATGCTATTATCCATTTAACAGATGAAGAAACTGAGGCAAACATTTCCCAGGGTCATCCAGTTAGCCTCTTGAGATGGGATTTGAACTCAGATTGACCAACTTTGTGCTTTATGATGCCATCTAGTGGCAGTTAAATGATGCACCATGAAAAATTTTCTTAGAATGAAAAGCAACTGGGGAATCCCAGTAAATTGTGGAGACAAGCAACAGAGGAGGAATCTCCTTCTGTTTTAGCAGCCGGATTCGTCTTCTTTAAGTTCTTTAAGTCTTGGGGGGACAGCCAGGAACCGTCTCTTGCTGAAGACAGGATCTCAGGGGAGTGTAATGGGAAGCTTCGTAGTCAGAGGGTCAGATTTGGGCCTGACACTTGCCCGTGGTTTCGAGAAGTCATTTCTCCGAGGCTGGGATCCTCGCGCTCTTTGGCAGAAGGAATTACTTGAGATTTTTGACTGGTCTCTAGACCCAGGGCAGCCCGAGCGGGTGGAGGAGGGTCTTTGGCCAGGGGTCTGCCCAGAGCATCTTGTTCTTGAGGATGGGAGCTGAATTCCCTGATGAGTCACGCTGGGTTGCGAGGGAGGCGAGGGCGGGACGCCTTCGACTTCCCGGGTCGACCCTTAATAGGGTTTAATGGATGAAGCAGGACCCTCAAGTCCCCTCAAAAGTCAGAATTGACATCTTGGCCCAGAAAACACATCTCCTGCGCGTGCGGTCCGTGCCTTGTGAAAATTTCCTTTCCCATTTATCTCGCAGTCTCTTTCAAGTGCTGGAGACATAAAATATTTGGCGCTTGCGAGTGGCTCCCGGAACACGAGACCCAGAGACCCGAGGGGAGCCACGCGTAGACTCCTGAGTGGATGGGAGATGGCAGGGAGATCGCTTCCCTTTTCTCTCTTGCCCTAATCTGAACAGACACCTAACAAGTTCAACTTTCTCGTTAAATGGGGCCAGTCCTTGCGGGCTCCCGATATCTCAAATTATGGATGCTAAGTGTACTTGCCATCTGGCTGTTCATGCATAACTGATAATGGTGGGAAAGAACAAAGCCATCTTCTGCTTTGATGTGACCTTTTCCATCTGATGATGTAGATCTTGGGGGTCACTGTTTCCTTTAAGGAAGCAATCTTCCCCAATTAAGTCTCTCGGAGGGCTTGTAATTTCTGATAAACGGTGGTGCTCCCTGAGCATGGGCGGGTCTGACAGGATGAGTTAGAAGGCCGGCCCTGCGGGGAGCCCTGCCCGCCCCTGGCAAGCTCCCACCCAGCTGTCCAGATCCCTGGCAGAGCATTTATTGCCTTAAAGGACCAGGAAGGGCCTTTCTAGAAGGCAAAGGACAAAGACAAACGCAGGCTCAGTAATATAGCAGGCCTATTAAGCATCTACTAAGTGTTGTTAGGGATAAAAGGTGGTCGTGGGTGGGATGGAGCAGTGGGTGGAAATGGGTAGTGGGCAAAGGGAGCTGCCGGAGCCGGAACGGGAGCTTTCTATCACCAGGAGATCACTGGTCCGGGCCCAACTCTGCTGCTCCCCACCTGTTCCCTTAGCTTCTCTGTGGGGGACAAAGATCCACGTGGAAGGGAAGGCCTGGGCTCAGACAGCCAGGCCCGAGTTCCTAGTCTCTCACTGCTGCATGACCTTGGAGCAGTCATTGAGTCTCAGTTTCCACCTCCATGAAAGCAGGGAGGAGGAGCCTGAGGTCCCTGATTAATATCTGTGACCCATCCCTTTATAATCACACCTTAAAAGAAATAGGCTGGAGTGATACCAAGTGAGGGCTGCCCTTTCAAAGCAGGATCCCCCAGAGAGCCCACACGTGAGACGGCTAATGTTTCCACTGCTCAAACCCTCTGAACTTCTCTTTGGGAATAGCCAGTTAACAAGTCCCAGATCAATGCCATTGCCCTATTGACTGTATTAATTTGGAACAAGGTGCCATCTAAGTCTAATATTCTTTGTTCCAGTGTTCTCTGGTCTAGCTCTGAAGTTTGAAAGGCCCTCCCAGCTCTGACCTCCCGGGTTCTAAGGGCCCTCCCAGCTCTGACCTCCTGGGTTCTAAGGGCCCTCCCAGCTCTGACCTCCTGGGTTCTAAGGGCCCTCCCAGCTCTGACCTCCTGGGTTCTAAGGGCCCTCCCAGCTCTGACCTCCCGGGTTCTAAGGGCCCTCCCAACTCTGACATCCTGGGTTCTAAGGGTCCTCCCAGCTCTGACCTCCCGGGTTCCAAGGGCCCTCCCGGCTCTGACCTCCCGGGTTCCAAGGGCCCTCCCGGCTCTGACCTCCCGGGTTCTAAGGGCCCTCCCGGCTCTGACCTCCTGTGTTCTAAGGGCCTCTCCCAGCTCTGACCTCCCGGGTTCCAAGGGCCCTCCCAGCTCTGACCTCCCGGGTTCTAAGGGCCCTCCCGGCTCTGACCTCCCGGGTTCTAAGGGCCCTCCCAGCTCTGACCTCCCGGGTTCCAAGGGCCCTCCCGGCTCTGACCTCCCGGGTTCTAAGGGCCCTCCCGGCTCTGACCTCCTGTGTTCTAAGGGCCCTCCCGGCTCTGACCTCCTGGGTTCTAAGGGCCTCTCCCAGCTCTGACCTCCTGGGTTCTAAGGGCCTCTCCCAGCTCTGACCTCCTGTGTTCTAAGGGCCCTCCCAGCTCTGACCTCCTGGGTTCTAAGGGCCCTCCCAGCTCTGACCTCCTGGGTTCTAAGGGCCCTCCCAGCTCTGACCTCCTGGGTTCTAAGGGCCCTCCCAGCTCTGACCTCCTGGGTTCTAAGGGCCTCTCCCAGCTCTGACCTCCTGTGTTCTAAGGGCCCTCCCAGCTCCGACCTCCCAGGTTCTAAGGGCCCTCCCAGCTCTGACCTCCTGGGTTCTAAGGGCCTCTCCCAGCTCTGACCTCCTGTGTTCTAAGGGCCCTCCCAGCTCTGACCTCCTGTGTTCTAAGGGCCCTCCCAGCTCTGACCTCCCGGGTTCTAAGGGCCCTCCCAGCTCTGACCTCCCGGGTTCTAAGGGCCCTCCCAGCTCTGATATTCTCTTTCTTCAAAGCTCCTGGACCCCCATTAGATATCTCCTACAAGAAGCCCTCCGTGATTTCCCTCAACTAGAAGAAAAAAATCTTTTCCTTGAAATTTCTGTGGAAATTCTTTGATCTTTGCTATTCACTTATCTAATTCTAACTTGTATTGGAATCATTCATAGACGTGTTTCTTCCCCTCCCGATCCCCAGTGAGATTGTAAACTCCGAAAAGGCTTTTTTTCCTTGTGACCCATGGAGCTGGGAGGGGCCTTAGAGCCGATAATGTTTGATTTAGGAAGACCCTTAGAACCCAGGATGTCAGAGCTGGGAGAAGTGTTAAAATGGGAGAATATAGCGGCTTTAACAGGACTCTTAGAACTGAGACTATCAGAGCTAGAAAGGACTGTAGCTCCTCATCCTGACAATACACATTTCCAATGTTGCATTGTGGGTAAAAGCAAGTTCAACAACCCCCAAGAAATCTGATTTGAGATTTTTTAGTTCAAGAATAGAGCACTGCCCCCCCCCCCCAAGAGATGTTCATTATCAGTGCACGTCCCAGTGAGGAGAAGAGCTGCCTCCAGAATGGTCCTACTCGTGGAGGACTAAGCCCTCGGGGGCAGGAGAGCTGTCCCTCAGCACCCACGATGGCTCCCGGGGAGTTGCTGGGAGGCTCCAGGTCCGGGCTGAATTGGCAATGTCTGTCCATCAGTCCCACAAGGGGCCGCTACCTCGTGGGGGAGGCCGAGCCCAGTGGGCCACGTGAGTGTGTTCTGTTTTCCGCATTTGTTCTTTTGGGCCGATGAGTCAGAATCATGGCCTTTGGGGCGGGCCGGGGCCTCAGTCCCCTGCAGGCTGACCCACTGCCCCTCATAACCACCGCTAAGTACCTGAGACGTGGCATCCAACCTTTCTTTGTAGCTTCAGCGTTTTCTGTGATAGGCAAATAAAAAGATGCCGCCATGTCTGATCCTTGTGTTTAATACGACACTTGCAGGAAGGGGCCCTGCTTCCTTGTTTGGGGATACCAGATCCTGGCCACATCTAACGGTTCTTCAGGAGGTTTCCCCAGAGTTTCCCAACGGGGCTAAGAGACAAAGAGAAAAGTTGGCCCTTTGGGTCGGACCTCTGGACCGAACCTGATCTTCGTGAGCACAGATTATCTTGGGGGGGCCTCGGCCATGGGGACATTTTGCTGAATTCTTCAAAGTGAGCCGGCGTCCAGGCTGCTGGTTTTGTTTTCCTGTTTCTTCCTCCAAAGTGGGGACTTGATGTTGACCTTGCCCTTGATGAGGGTCCCAGCTGAGCTGAGTCCAAATAGGGATCAGGAATCATCAGAAGAAAGAGCATGGATGGAAATGGAGATTATTATGCGCTGAAAGGAGAGGAAAAGCGAGATAGCCTCCGTTCTGCAAGTTACTCACTGAAGATTAATCAGCTCTTCATTTTCCTTTCTGAGGACTCCAGATAATCATCCATGGCTCTCAAGTGCCGCAGAGACGTGGCCAATGTTGTTGTTGCTGGTTCTGGAGAATGACACTTCCCACTCCAGAGAAAGATGGGGAATAGAGACGGCTCCTACCTGTCCCTCCAAGGAAGGATCTGCTGGCAGTCACAAAGTGGGGATGTGCCCGAGCCCCCACGTTCACAGCCATTGCCTCCCTTCCTTAGCACCTGTCCACAAAGGAAGAGAACCCCACAGGAGGTCAGAGCTGGGAGAGCCCTTAGAACCCAGGGTGTCAGAGCTGGGAGGGCCCTTAGAACCCGGGAGGTCAGAGCTGGGAGGGCCCTTAGAACCCGGGAGGTCAAAGCGGGGAGGGCCCTTAGAACCCGGGAGGTCAGAGCGGGGAGGGCCCTTAGAACCCGGGAGGTCAGAGCGGGGAGGGCCCTTAGAACCCGGGAGGTCAGAGCTGGGAGGGCCCTTAGAACCCGGGAGGTCAGAGCTGGGAGGGCCCTTAGAACCCGGGAGGTCAGAGCTGGGAGGGCCCTTAGAACCCGGGAGGTCAGAGCGGGGAGGGCCCTTAGAACCCGGGAGGTCAGAGCTGGGAGGGCCCTTAGAACCAGGAGGTCAGAGCTGGGAGGGCCCTTAGAACCCAGGAGGTCAGAGCTGGGAGGGCCCTTAGAACCCGGGAGGTCAGAGCTGGGAGGGCCCTTAGAACCCGGGAGGTCAGAGCGGGGAGGGCCCTTAGAACCCGGGAGGTCAGAGCTGGGAGGGCCCTTAGAACCCGGGAGGTCAGAGCGGGGAGGGCCCTTAGAACCCGGGAGGTCAGAGCTGGGAGGGCCCTTAGAACCAGGAGGTCAGAGCTGGGAGGGCCCTTAGAACCCAGGAGGTCAGAGCTGGGAGGGCCCTTAGAACCCGGGAGGTCAGAGCTGGGAGGGCCCTTAGAACCCGGGAGGTCAGAGCGGGGAGGGCCCTTAGAACCCGGGAGGTCAGGGCTGGGAGGGCCCTTAGAACCCGGGAGGTCAGAGCTGGGAGGGCTCTTAGAATACAGGAGGTCAGAGCTGGGAGGGCCCTTAGAACCCAGGAGGTCAGAGCTGGGAGGGCCCTTAGAACCCAGGAGGTCAGAGCTGGGAGGGCCCTTAGAACCCAGGAGGTCAGAGCTGGGAACAGCTTTAGAGTCAATATTTATCAAGCACTCACCTGTGCCAAGCACTATGCTAATCACTGGGGATACAAAAAGAAATAAAACCTACCCCCTCCTCTCCAGGACTTACACCCTAACAGGAGCTGGGAGGAGTCTCATGCCCAGAACGCCCGAGACCATACACTCCATTTCACTCATTTCACAGATGAGAAAACTGAAGGTCAGCGGAGGGAAGGAGCTCAGCCAGAGCCACACACTGGATGGTGACAGAGCGATGGCCAGATGTCCTGCCTCCCGATCTGGTGTTTCAGGGAGTCAGTTCCTCATCTGTCGTGACCTTTAAGCAGAGGCTGACTCAGCCCCTCCCAGGGACGTTGTGCACGGGATCCATGCTCGGGCAGGAGATGGTTTAGAGAGGACTTTTAAAATTCCCTCTGCCAAGGTTTTTTGGTTTTTTTGTTTTTTTTTCCCCTCTCATTCTAAAACACTGATGGAGTGCTTCAGAGCCATCACTCAACAGTGTGTTTGAAAGACTCTAGTCCAAACAGCCTAGAGCTTGGGTCTCTATAGTCCTGGCTCTGGAATACAGAAAAACAAAAACAAAAACCACTCTGTGACTCAGTTCCCCATTTGTGAAATGAGGGGGGGGTTGGACTTCTATAAATGAATAAGTGAGCTTTTATTTATTTTTTAAAGAGTTTTTTATTTTTTAAGCTTTAAACTTTTTTATTTGTAATGTAAATCCTTTTTTTATTTTAATTTTTTATAACATTATCCCTTGTATTCATTTTTCCAAATTATCCCCTTCCTCCCTCTACTCCCTCCCCCCGATGACAGGCAATCCCATACATTTTACATGTGTTACAATATAGTCTAGGTACAATATATGTGTGTAAATACCATTTTCTTGTTGCACAATAAACATTAGAATCCGAAGGTACATGCAACCTGGGCAGACAGATATTAGTGCTAACAATTTACATTCCCCTCCCAGTGTTCCTTCTCTGGGTGTAGCTACCTCTGTCCATCATTGATCAACTGGAAGTGAGTTGGATCTTCTTTATGTTGAAGATTTCCACTTCCATCAGAATACGTCCTCATATAGTATTTTTTTTTAAATTAATTTTATAATTATAAAAAAATTTTTTTTGACAGTATATATGCATAAGTAATTTTTTTTTTTATAACATTATCCCTTGTATTCATTTTTCCAAATTTTCCCCTCCCTCCCTCTACTCCCTCCTCTAGATGACAGGCAATCCCATATATTTTACATGTGTTACAGTATAACCTAGATACAATGTATGTGTGTAAATCCAATTTTCTTGTTGCACATTAAGAATTGAATTCCGAAGGTATAAGTAACCTGGGTAGATAGACAGTAGTGCTAACAGTTTACATTCACTTCCCAGTGTTCCTTCTCTGGGTGTAGTTGTTTCTGTCCATCATTGATCAACTGGAAGTGAGTTGGATCTTCTTTATGTTGAAGATTTCCACTTCCATCAGAATACATCTTCATACAGCATTGAAGTGTACAGTGATCTCCTGGTTCTATTCATTTCACTCAGCATCAGTTGATTTAAGTCTCTCCAGGCCTCTCTGTATTCCTCCTGCTGGTCATTTCTTATAGAACAATAATATTCCATAACCTTCATATACCACAATTTACTCAACCATTCTCCAACTGATGGACATCCATTCATCTTCCAGCTTCTGGCCACTATGAAAAGGGCTGCCACAAACATTTTGGCACATACTAAGTGAGCTTTTATAAAGCCCTTTATAGGCACTCTCTAATTTGAGCTTCAGAATAACTCTGTGAGGAAGCTAGGTGGTGCAGTGAATAGCGTGCTGGGTTTAGAGTCAGGAAGACCTGACTTTAAATTTGACTTCAGACACTTCCTCGCTGTGTGACCCTGGGCAAGTCACTCAACCCCAATTGCCTCAGCAAAAAAAAAAAAAAAAAAAAAAAAGAAAAGAAAAGAAAAAGATTAAAAAAAAAGTGAATTAAAAGAGACGATTGCGTTACTCCCCAAGTCTGAGACAGCCACATCAAGGGCCTTAGAATAGAGTTAGGGGGGAGGGGAATAAGGATGGCCAATCCCCCAGTGTCATTTTATAGAGGAGGAAGCTGGGGGCGTGACCTGTTTAATGTCCCTCCGGGTACTTTTTCACCCAGTCTGTCAGCACTAAGCAGATGTTGACCTTTAGCACTTGCTCACCTGGGCTTCTTTCCCTAACATTTTTCTCCTAGATGTCCACGCCGTACACATCCATTTGGAAACGTGCATGTGTGTGCGTCCGTCCATCTGCCTGTCCATCTGTCCCCCAGGGCGCTGGGCAGTGGCGATGTCAGAGCCTCGGGCATCTCCCAGGGTCTGGACCCCCTCCATTTTGAGAGAGGATGGGGGATGAAGTTGGAGGAGGAAAACCATCTGTCCCTGTGGAGATGAGAAGCAGCGAATGAGCCGATGTGGGAGCCGTACATGGAGAAGTTTCTTATCTGAGAGCTGCCTTAGTTTCCTCATCTGTAAAATGGGGGTAGTAGTCGCACCTACTTCCCAGGATCAGACCGGATAGCAGACCTGCAGTGCTTTGCACACCTCGAAGTGCCGTGTAGACGTTAGTCTCGACTGCAAGGCCGGCCTGGCTACCTGGAAGAGACTTGTCCAGGTTCAACCTCTGAAATCCAGGGTCCGTCCAGGAGACAAGCTGATTCATCCCTGAGTGACTCTGACCTGGGCAGCTGAAAACCTGATCTGGAGACAGGGCTGGGCCTTGGGCAGGAAGAGTACCTACAACAGAGAATTCTTTGCTTCTGTGTCCATTGCGGGCACACAAAGGGGCATCCCCCTTGTGGACGTCACCATTTTGGTTTCCTGTGGCGGGAAGGAAGGATGATGGGAGACTTGTGACTCTGGAGAAAGAGGCTGTTGGCAGCTGTCCCACTGGGGGAGACCACCCCTGTATGAAAATGGGGGCCAGCCCCCCACTCTGCTCCTCCAGTGTTTTACAGGCTATAGAAGCTGGCCCACCCGCTTAGGGAAGGCCGTTGTTGGGTCTGCCTCTGAGGCTTTGGGCAAACAGCCACCCTTTCTAGAGCATCTCCGTGCAATGAGGGACCTGGACCAGTTCTAAGGTCCATGCTTAACGTTGTGAGATCACCCCAGGTCTGACTTCCCCTGTTCTAAATCCTTTCCCCCTCTGACGCCCACAGGTGGAAGAATTCTCTCAGCTTTGATATTCTGTGTTCAAAGCGGGCAGTGAATAGAGAGATGGGCCTGGAATCAGGGAGAGCCGAGTTCAAATCCAGCCTCAGACACGAGTTGTGTGATTCTGGGCAAGTTCCCGTTACCACTGTCTGCCTCAGTAATGTAAAACGGACAAAATAATAGCTGCCAGCTCCCAGGGTGGGTGTGAGGATCTAAGGAAAGGCACTTTGTGGAATAAGTTTAAAATTTTCCCTCCCTCCTTCATTGTCAGGTCCTTCTGGCTCAACATTCCATATTCTAGAATATAGAATCTATAGAATATAGAATATAGAAACTATATTCTAAAGTTTTCCTGTATTCTAACTTTCTCCCAGCTCTGACATTCTATGCTCTCAGGCCTTCCAACGTTTCTAACAGCTTCTATTTTTATAGTGATGTAAATTTGCAAAGCATTTTACATAAACATATATATATATTTTACTTAATGCTCATAACAACCCTAGAAAGGTAGGTACCATCATGATCTGTATTTAACAAATAGGGAAACTAAGGCAGAGAGAGTTTAATTGCTTTCCCTAGGATGCAGAGATAGTGAGGGTCTGAGGTAGATTTCAATCCGGGACATCCTGGCCCAGTCTAT
The DNA here is from genome assembly GCF_048593235.1 of Sminthopsis crassicaudata. Lineage (NCBI taxonomy): Eukaryota > Metazoa > Chordata > Mammalia > Dasyuromorphia > Dasyuridae > Sminthopsis > Sminthopsis crassicaudata. The sequence continues at coordinate 605,627,801 of NC_133619.1, read as the reverse complement.
CCCAGGGGTCTCTAAACTGCCTGCTCCTTCCTACTTTAACATTCTGTACCTGAATGAAGCTGTCGGGTACCTCCATGTCCTCTTCACCTCCCGAGGTCCCAAGGCCAAGAGCTCAATTCGAGGCATAATTGGACACCAAGGAAAAATTCCAGCATGAAACTTCTCCTTGTTTCCCAAAACTTCCTGGACAGCCGACTCCCAGCCTCGGTCCTGGCTTAGGGTTGGTGTCTGTATATATCAGAGCTGCTATAATTCCTCCCCGGTGTGACCCATCTGCATGTTCAGTGATTGTGACTTTTGACTGAAGGTCTCAGGGACACAGTGCTCAGTTCAGAACCATGTTTTAGGAAGAACTTATTCATCCTGGAGAAGGAAATGACAAACTGCTTGAGGGTTTTTGCCAAGAAAACCCTAAATGGGGTCATGATAGAAAAATCAAATGACATATCCGGAATACAAGACGACCTGATCAGAATCAGTTCAAGGATTTGGAGGGTTATTAGCCTGGTTTTTGTTGTTGCTGTTTTTTTCTTCTGTTTTAGAGGAACCCGACACATCAGGGAGGCAATGCCATAAAAATACATTGTATTTAAGTGAGGGAGGGCTGTGCAAGGGTACCCACCTGCCTCATTTTGCTCTTCAGAGGCATCCGGGTCCAGTGGCAAGATATAGATCAGGACAACTGGAGATGGCCACCTGTTAGCTTGGAGATGGGGAAGAGGAACAAAAAATAATAAATAATAAAAATAAATTAACAAATAAATAAATAATAAATTTGTTAACTTATTATTAATAAATAAATAAAGGAATATTTGCTTTAAACATTCAAGTGACTATAAGGAGAAAGAGGAATTAAATTTGTGCCATTTGACTCCATAAGGGTAAGAAGTGAAAGCAATGGGGAGGACAGGCAGTGAGGGAAACAGCTTTTAACCCAATATAAATTGGGACTTGAACTAAGACCAGACTCAAGGTCTAGGGCTCTATCCAAGCGCCTCAGTCCAGTTCTACCTTAAACCCCAGTCTCTCTTAAAATGCAATGTGATTTACAAACATTTGATACACAATGGCTTGACATCATCTATTCACTTTTATCAGAATTAAGGCTCCCCAGCATCCTCCCTTTCTATTTACTCACTCACTAGGTGCCTCCATCTCTCCTTGACTCTCTTAAGGATGGATCCAACTTAAGGATGGACAATGAAACGCTGCTTTGAGGTATCTATAGCAACCAGAGTCTCTTAAATTGCTTCCTTTACAGTTTAAAGGCTGGCTGGCAGATTTTCAGCTCTAGCTTCAGCGAGGAATGAATACCCAGAGGCTGCTCTGCTCACAAAGACCCAAATTCGAACCCATCCTCATTAACCCACTAGTTGTGTGAGCCTCCTGAGTCATTCAATTTTTCTCAGTCTTTTCTCCATCTGTAAAATGGAAATAACAAAAATATCTTACCTCCCAGTGTGGTTGTGAGGATAAATTGAGTTGGGATTTTATTAGGTAGATAAATGCTGTTTTTATTATTGTGCTGGACTTTGAGTTATAAAAACATGAGCTCAAATTCTGCTACTCAGCTCTTTTTGTGGTGGCAAAGAATTGGAAAATGAGTAAATGCCCATCAATTGGGGAATCGCTGAATAAGTATATGATGGTATGATAATTGTTCTATAAAAATGATGAACAAGCTGATTTTAGAAAGACCTGGGAAGATTTACATGAACTGATACTGAGTGAAACAAGTAGAACCAAGAGTACAGTGTACACTGTAACAGCAAGATTGGTGATGACCGACTATGACAGGCTTGGTTCTTCTCAGCGGCTCAGTGATCCAAAGTAATCCCAATAAACTTTGGATAGAAAATGCCATCTGCATGCAGAAAGAGAACACTGAATGTAAATCAATACATGCTATTTTCACTTTTTTTTCCTTTTTCTTCTGTTTTTTTTCCTCTCATAGTTTTTACTTTTTGTTCTGATTTTTCTCCCAATATGATTCATAAAGAAATGTGTATTTAAAAAATTAATGTACATGTATAACCAGAAAAAAGGAAAACAATTTAAAAAGTAAAAAACAAAAACAAAAACAAAAAAAAAAACTGCTATAGACACACACTACCCTGCTCAGGTTACTTAATGCTCCTTTGACCTCAATTTCCTAATCTGTAAAATAGGGGCAAGTTATTATGAGGATTAAATGAAATACCATAAAAAAGTATTTTGCAAATGTTAAACATGCTAACCAGGAGGCAGCTGGGTGGATTAATAAATAGAGTGTTGGTCCTGGGGTAAAGAAGTCCTGAATTCAAATCCAGCCTCAGACACTTATCTGTGTGACACTGAACAGGTCCATTTGTTCTTAATCTACTGGAGAAAGCGATGGCAAACCAGTATTTCTGCCAAGAATATTCCAGGGATAATGTGGTCCACAGGCTCAGGGAGATGACATGACCGAATAGACATCAACAACAACAACAATGCTAGCTTTAATTATGTAGGAGATAGTGTGATTCTCTAATCAGCAGGATCTGGGCCCAGGGGTCCCAGGTTCAGATCTCACCTCTAATACTTTCTATGTAAAGGGAGGGGGTAGGACCAAGTGACCTCGGGAGGTCCTTCCCAGACAAAGCTTTGAGCTTGTGACTCTTTGGGGGGGAGGCGACACCCCAGGGAGTGTGTCCCTTTTGGGTGCACTTTCTCCTCCAGGGGGACAGACTGGGTGAGCTCCTCTCTGACCTGGCCTGGACCAGCCAGCCCTGTTGTGTCCTCCAAGAACTCTGCCCCTAGGAGTTTCCTTCTTCCCCGAGACATCATCAGCTCTTGGGGCTGAGGACTGGAGCAGGTCATCTGGGGCAATCTCTTGGTACAGACGAAGAAACTGAGACTCGGAGAAAGTCACAGATTCGGAGGCTGAAGGTTCACCAAGGACTAAGCCCTCAGCCCAAGCTCAGACAGATTCCAGAACCTGAGCTGCTCTTCCTTTGGACCTTGGGGACTCTCCATGAAGGGTTTTCCTTTGTTTTCCTGGAGTGTATTTTATGTGACTTAAATTAAGACACACAAATCACTAGTCAGAGCCGTGTTCTAGACCTGTTCCTCACACCTTACACATGCACACACATGGGCACACCCATACACACACAGCCCATCCTGGCTCGCCAGCCACCACATGAGTCTGCATTTCGTCCCCTGGGAGAGAAGGAGAAGGAATGCAAGTCGGTCACTAGCCGTTGGCTTTCGACTTGGAGAGTGCCTTGAATACGGCTTTATTTCTCTAAGTAAGTTGATCCAGCTCATTAAATTTAATTAAAATTATTCAATTAAAATCTTAATAAAAGAGCAAGGCAGGAAAGACGTGAAAAAGCAGAGACAAGGGAATTGATAATGGAGAGGGAGTTGTTTTTTTTTTCCTTAAAGAAGTAGGCAGTACCTTCTGAATCCAATTCTTCCTGTGCAACAAAAAATTCGGTTCTACACACATATATTGTATCTAAATTATACTGTAATATATTTAACATATATAAGACTGCTTGCCATCAGGGGGAGGGGGTTGGGGGAGGAAGGGAAAAAATCCGAATAGAAGTAAGTGCAAGGGATAATGTTGTAAAAAATTACCCATGCATATGTACTGTCAAAAAATGTTATAATTATAAAATAAAATTAAAAATTAAAAAAAAAAAAAAAAAAAAAAAAAAAAAAAAGAAGTAGGCAGGAGACACCAGGGTAGCCAAGCTGTGCCGCAGTTGAGAATGGGCAATCTTAGGTCCACCAGCATCCGTAAGGGGAAGGAGAGGAAGGCCCCTGAGGGGGAAGTCAAAGAGCCCTGGGAGAGTGTGCATAAGGGAGTCTTGGGGGGGTCCCTGTTCCCTTAATTTTTACAGTTGGGGGAACTGAGGCACAGAGAGGGGGAGGAGGCTCAGACCCTCTTTTCTCTCCACTCAGAGTGGCCAAGCAAGGAGAATGAACCAAGCCACTTATGTGTCCAGTGGCCAAGGGTAGTCTGGTCAACTAGAATTCTACAGCACTTATCTGCTGCTGGATTATGGGTCATGTGCAATTCTCTTATTCCCATCCCTGCCCACTGAGAGCTTCCAAACTGGGGGAAGTCACAATTCCTGCCCTCTGGGGATTTCCAATATTTTCTCTATCTTCTCTTCTTTCTGATTTTTTTTCCTTTTCCTCTTCTCTCTTTCTTCCATCATCTTCCTTTCCTCCTCTTGCTCTTCCTTCTTTCATCCTTTCCTTTTTCCTTTCTTTTCCTTGTCTTCCTTCCTCTTTTCTTTTTCCTTCCCCCTTTCTCTTCTCTTTTTTATTCCTCATTCTCCTCCTCTTCCTTTCTTTCTCTCCCTTCTGCCTCACTGAATCCCACAGCCTCATAGAAAGAACTTGGGATTATCTTTGTCCCAGGTCACTTCAGGGAGGGTGGATATTGGAGAGTGGGATTCCAGCACTACTACCCAGAGATCCCCCAATCCAGACTCCTTAGGAGTTCACTGAGGGAAGCTGCTCTCTTCTGGGGAGACCACCTGCTCCATTCCTAGTCTGGCCTGGTTCCTGAATGGTTGCCAGCACCAGACTACTGACACATGTGAGAAAAGAGACGGGAGGCGGGGAGTGTGAGGGCTTCTGAGCACCAGCAAGGGGTCTCAGGAGATGCAAATACAGCAAAGAAGGGTCCATGGCCCCCAGAAGATGGGGTTCATTTTCTTTGTTCATAGGATGTAGAGCTGGGGTTGATATTAGGGCAGCTGTCAGAGCTGGGAGGGCCCTTAGAACCCAGAAGGTCAGAGCTGGAAGGCCCTTAGAACCCAGAAGGTCAGAGCTGGAAGGCCCTTAGAACCCAGGATATCAGAGCTGGGAGGGCCCTTAGAACCCGGGAGGTCAGAGCTGGGAGGGCCCTTAGAACCCAGGAGGTCAGAGCTGGGAGGGCCTTTAGAACCCAGGAGGTCAGAGCTAGGAGGGCCTTTAGAACCCAGGAGGTCAGAGCTGGGAGGGCCCTTAGAACCCAGGAGGTCAGAGCTGGGAGGGCCTTTAGAACCCAGGAGGTCAGAGCTGGGAGGGCCTTTAGAACCCAGGAGGTCAGAGCTGGGAGGGCCCTTAGAACCCAGGAGGTCAGAGCTGGGAGGGCCTTTAGAACCCAGGAGGTCAGAGCTGGGAGGGCCCTTAGAACCCGGGAGGTCAGAGCTGGGAGGGCCCTTAGAACCCAGGAGGTCAGAGCTGGGAGGGCCTTTAGAACCCAGGAGGTCAGAGCTGGGAGGGCCTTTAGAACCCGGGAGGTCAGAGCTGGGAGGGCCTTTAGAACCCGGGAGGTCAGAGCTGGGAGGGCCCTTAGAACCCAGGAGGTCAGAGCTGGGAGGGCCTTTAGAACCCAGGAGGTCAGAGCTGGGAGGGCCTTTAGAACCCAGGAGGTCAGAGCTGGGAGGGCCCTTAGAACCCGGGAGGTCAGAGCTGGGAGGGCCCTTAGAACCCGGGAGGTCAGAGCTGGGAGGGCCCTTAGAACCCGGGAGGTCAGAGCTGGGAGGGCCCTTAGAACCCAGGAGGTCAGAGCTGGGAGGGCCCTTAGAACCCGGGATGTCAGAACCAGGAAGGGCTACAATATCAGAATTGAAAGTAACCTTAGAGGTCATTTAATCTCAACCCCTTGTTTTACAGGGACAGAATCCAAAACTGAGAAATTTCTGTTATGTGAATGAGTGACAGGGTCTGGGCCACATCCCTGGTTTCCAGACTTCTCTTTTATCCTTTTTCCTCCTTATAAAAATTGCCACTCCCCCCCATTCACCTGCCCTCTCCCCCCCATCTCTGTTCTTTTGGGTCCATCAGTCCCAGTACTGAGCACGTATACTCCGAAGAGGTCAGAGACAAGACGAGCGGCCCGTTTTTCACAAAATGTCACCAGCGGCACTTTTGTGGTTGCCAAGAACCTCCCCCCAAACTGGAGACCCCGTGAGAGCCCATCAGTTGGAGAATGGCTGAATCAGCTGCGGAATAATGGAATATTGTTTTGTCACAAGGAATCACTGGAAAGCATCATGGCCTAGGGGAAAGAGGGAGGATCTCACCCCAGAGTGCAGCACGATCACTGGTCTGTATAGAGGGAGCACTCCCATTGGGAGTTCTCTATATGGATAAAATCAAAGGAGGAGGGGGAGGACAAAATGGCAGAGGTGAGAAATGCACAGAAAGCCAGAGGACTTTGGAGGTTTTCTAGTCCATCTTCTCACTTTAGGGAAACTGAGGTCCAGTTCTCTCCCTTGCTCAGGGAGTAAACACCTGCATCAGGATCTGAATCCAGGTTTTGCTGGATTCTCTCTTTTCCTTCTGGAAACGTTCCCCTTCCTTCTCCACAGCCCTGCAGAAGCAGAGCCCTCGATTTGCAGACACACCTGAGCCTCTATTTTCCCAAGCTGTCTGGGATCTCTAGTCCGAGCTGGGACTGCTCCGGGGTCATCTCCCTCCACCTGCTGAAGCATCTGAAGGCCATTGGGGGCTCGTCCTCTTTTGCTTTGGCCCGGTTTCCTGCAGGCCCCGCTCCAGAATCTAGACCTCTCTTGCTGCTGCCGATGGCAGGCAATGCACCCTCACACCGATGGGGGTCTCAGAACCCAGCCCTGAGAACAGAGCTCT